>NW_024108682.1:0-119082 GCF_000738735.6 Corvus cornix cornix
TCTCGGGGGGGGTTGGGGGGCATTTGAGGGGTCCCAGGAAGGGTTTTGGGGGAATTTGAGGGGGTTCAGAGGGGTCTGGGGGAATCCCAGGGTGACTCTGGGGGGATTTGGGGGTTTCGGGGTCTCCTGGGGGGATTTGGGGTGGATTTAGGGGGGTTTTGCGGGGTTTTGGGGTCTCTTGAGTGGCTTGGGGAGGGTTTGGGGGTGGATTTGGGGGGGTTGGGGGGAATTTGGGGGGTTTGGGGGTCTCCTGAGGGGGCTGGAGGGGTTTGGGGTGGACTTGGGGATCTCTGAGGTGGATTTGGGGGATCTCTGAGGTGGATTTGGGGTCCCTGGGGGGGTCCCCATGCCCGTGTTCCCCCCATCCCCGCAGGCGGTGGCGGCTCCGGGCAGAGAAGCAGCGACGCGGCCCCGGCCCCACCCCTGGGGGGCTCGGTAAGCGGGACCCCAAAATGTCCCCAGATGTCCCCAAAAGTCCCCCGGTGTCTCCACGGGGGTGGGGGGTGGCAGCGGGTGACTCCAGGTGACCCCAGATGACCCCAAGTGACCCCAGGGTGACCCCGGGTGATCCCAAGTGGCCCCAGATGACCCCAAATGACCCGGGGTGACTCCACGTGACCTCAGGTGACCCCGCGCCACTCAGCTGACCCCAAATGACCCAGGTGACCCCGGGTGACCCTGGGTGACCCCGGGTGACCCCGCTGTCCCCCGCCAGGCGGGAAGCTCTACATCGACCCCCTGACCTACGAGGACCCCGAGGTGGCCCTGAGGGACTTCGCGCAGGAGATCGACGTCACCTGCGTCACCATCGAGGAGGTCATCGGCGCAGGTGGCACCCGGGGCACCCCGGGAGCTGTTCAGGGGCGATATCGGGGGATTTTGGGGTCTCGCAGGTGTCTCACCTGTCCCAGTTGAATTCGGGTGGCGTTTTGGGTGGATTTCAGCGAATTTGGGGAGGTTTTGGGGTGGTTTTTATGGGATTTAGGAGTCTCACGAGTATCTCACCTTTCCTGGGTGGTTTTTGAGTGGATTTATCAGGACTTTGGGGGTCCCGCAGGAGAATTCAGGGAGGTGTGGGTGGTGTTAGGGAGGTTTTAGGGGTCTTTAGGGGGGTTTGGGTGGGTTTATTTGGTTTCTGGGTGGTTTTTGGCTGGAATTATCGGGATTTCGGGGTCCCCCAGGCGAATTTGGCGAGGTGTGGCGCGGCCGCCTGTCCCTGCCGGGCCAGCCCGAGGCCGAGGTGGCCGTGAAGACCCTCAAGGGGGGCGCGGGCGAGCGGCAGCGCCGGGAGTTCCTGCGCGAGGCCGCGCGCATGGGGCAGTTCCGCCACCCCAATGTGGTCCGGCTGCGCGGAGTGGTCAGCGCGGGGCCCCCGGCCATGATCGTCACCGAGTTCCTGCTGCACGGCGCCCTGGACGCCTTCCTCAGGGTGGGGACAGCGCTGGGGACATCGGGGACATTGGGGACATTGGGACATCAGGGGGCTTGGGGGCATATTGGGGACATTGGGGACACTGGGGGCACTGGGGACGCTGGGGGCACTGGGGACATTGGGGATGTTGGGGACATTGGGGGACATCAGGGACATTGGGGACATCAGGGACATCGGGGACATTGGGGACATATTGGGGACATTGGGGACATTGGGGGACACTGGGGGACACTGGGGGCACTGGGGACATCGGGGACGTTGGGGACATTCGGGGACGTTGGGGGACATTTGGGGACATTGGGGACGTTGTGGACGTGTGATGTCCCTGTCCCCCCCCAGGGGACCCTGTCCCTGCTCCAGCTCACGGCCACGGTCTGTGGTGTCCGCGCCGTGTCCCTGCCGTGTCCCCACGGTGTCCCCTTGTCCCCAGGGCCGGGAGGGGACGCTGTCCCCGCTCCAGCTGGTGGCCATGCTGCGCGGGATCGCGGCTGGGATGCGCTACCTGGCCGAGGCCGGCTTTGTCCACCGGGATTTGGCCGCCCGGAACATCCTGGTGGACGCTCACCTGGTCTGCAAAGTGTCCGACTTCGGCCTGTCCCGGGCGCTGGACGGGACAGGGACAGCGACCCCACCTACACCAGCTCCCTGGTGAGATCCCGGGACCCCCTCAGGACCAGGGTTTGGGGGGATTTGGGTGGGTTTTGGGGCCTCACTGGTGTCCCACCTGTCCCTGCTGAATTTGGGGAGGTGTGGGTGGTTTTAGGGGGGGTTTGGGTGGATTTAGGTGGTTTTTGGGGTCTCATGGTTTCGTGTCACCTGCCCCCCTGGACATTTGAGGCCACCAGGGGGGGTTTGGGGTTTCCCAGGGGAGTTTGGGGTTTCCTGGGGGGTTTTGGGGTCCCCTGACCCCCCCGTCCCCCCGAGCCAGGCGGGAAGATCCGATCCGCTGGACGGCCCCCGAAGCCATCGCGTTCCGCACCTTCACCTCGGCCAGCGACGCCTGGAGCTACGGGATTGTCATGTGGGAGGTGCTGAGCTTCGGGGAGCGGCCCTACTGGGACATGTCCAACCAGGACGTGAGTCACCCTGAAATCCGGGATCCCCCGGCCCTCCCCAAAACCCCCAAATTTCCCCAAAATCCCCAAATGCACCCAACTCCTCCCAAAATCCCTAAGTTCTCCCAAATTTCCCCCAAAACCCAGGACACGACAAGGTGCTGCCATTCGGGGACGTGTCCAACCAGCACAGGAGTGACCCCAAAATCTGGGTCCCCCAGACCTTCCCAAAATCCCCAAATTCCCCCAAATCCTCCTCACCTGTCCCCAGGTGATCAAGGCCTTCGAGCAGGACAATTGTCGCTGTCCCCCCTCACCTGTCCCCTCACCTGTCCCCAGGTGATCAATGCCATCGAGCAGGACTACCGGCTGCCGCCCCCGCCCCGCTGTCCCCCGCCCCTGCACCGCCTGATGCTGGACTGCTGGCAGCGTGAGCGCAGCGCCCGCCCCACCTTCCCCCACATCGTCCGCGCCTCGACCGCCTCATCCGGCGCCCCGAGAGCCTCCGCGTGGCCCCCCCGGAACCCCCACGGGTGAGCTGGGAGCGGGGGGGCGGGGAGGACACACCTGGGGGGCGCTGGATGCTGGGGTCCGCTGGGAGGGTCTCGGGGGTACCAGGACTTTTTGGGGTTGGGGTTGTGGGGTGGGCGGGGCTGACACGGAGCACCTGAGTTGTGGGGGTGCCAGGACACCGGAGTTTGGGGAAGGGTGTCCCCAAGACGTGGCTCTGACCCCCCCTCTGTCCCCGCAGCTCCTCCCCGGCCTGCCTGGAGCAGCGCGGCGCCCCCGGGCCACTTCCCCCGGGCCCGCCCCCGCGGCCCCCCCCGGGCCCTCGGTGGGGGAGTGGCTGCGGGGCCTGGGGCTGGGGCGGGTACGAGGAGCCGTTCCGCAGCGCGGGCGTCACCGGGCTGGAGCTGCTGCCGCGGCTGCGCAGCGAGTACGGGGGGCTGGGGGCACAGATGGTGGGGGTGGTGGGGGGCAGGGCTGGAGCCGCAGCGAGGGAGGGGGTGGAGAGGCTTTTGGGGGACTGTGGGGGGCGCAGGGACCCCATGGTGACCCCGTGTGTCCCCCAGGGACCTGCTGCGCATGGGGGTGACGCTGGCCGGGCACCAGCAGATGATCCTGGAGGGCGCCCAGAGCCTGCGGAGCCCCCCCAAAGGGGACCCCCAGTGCTGACACCGCCCCCGGCCCCGCCCACGGCAAGATGGCTGCCAGGGACCGGCGCTAAGGGACTCAGCTGGCTGGGGGAGGAAGATGGCTGCTGGGAAAATATGGCCACCGGGACAATATGGCTGCCATTCCAACATGGCTGTCATTCCAAGATAGCCACCAGGACAATATGGCCGCCAGGACAATATGGCTGGCCATTCCAACATGGCTGTCATTCCAAGATGGCCACCAGGACAATACGGCTGCCAGGACAATATGGCTGCCGCTCCAATATGGGCACTGTTCCATTATGGCTGCCAGGACAATATGGCCACCAATCCAATATGGCTGCCATTCCAATATGGCTGCCATTCCATTATGGCTGCCAGGACAATGGCTGCCATTCCAACATGGCTGCCAATCCAATATGGCTGCCATTCCAACATGGCTGCCATTTTCCAAGTAATTGGCGCCGCCTGCCAATGACCCGATGGGCGGGGCCTGGATGGGGCGATCCAGGGGGCGGAGCCTGCGAGGGCGTGGTCACCAACGGGCGTGGTCCAATCACGAGTGGGTGGTGCCAGCGTGGGCGTGGTTGGTGGGCGTGGCCACCACTGGGTGGGGCCCCCCGGTGCTTTTATTGAACCTTTCTGTCCCCAATTCCGGGCGGCAGCCAATAAACGCAGCCAATGCAAATGGGGGGGTGGGGCCGTGCCCCCTGCTGTCCCCAAGGTGTCCCCAAGGCCACCACCGAGCTCCCCGGTGTCCCCATCGGCCCCAAGGGTCCCTTTTCTCCCCACAGTCCCGAGTGTCACCAAGGGCCGCCCCGATCCCGAGTGTCCCCGTGGCTCCCGCTGTCCCCAAGGTCCCCTTTGCTGTCCCAAGGGCCACCCCGCTCCCAGGTGTCCCCATAATCCCACGTGTCCTCCCGGTCCCTGCTGTCCCCAATGTCCCCAAGGCCACCCAGCTGTCCCCAAAGCCCTCCCTGTCCCCGAAGTCCCCAACGCCCCCCGTGGTCCCCGATGTCCCCACTCCCCCCCATGTCCCCGCAGTCCCCGTTGTCCCCGAGGCCGCCCCTGTCCCCAAGGTCCCCGCAGTCCCAGCTGTCCCCGGCCAGCGCTCCGGCCGTGCCGCGCAGGGTCCAGGCCAGCAGTGCCAGGCGCAGGCGGGCACTGTCCCTGCGTGTCCCTGCTGTCCCCAGCTCGGCCACCAGCGCGGGCAGCGTGTGACCCCCCCGGCCCAGCAGGACATGGCGGAACGGGTGACCAGCGGGACACGAACGGGGACAGCAGCGACGCCTCGGCCTGGGGGGACAGGAGGGACATGGTCGGGGGACAGGGGAGGGACGCGGTCAGGGGACAGGAGGGAGATGGGGACAGGGAGGACAGGGTCAGGGGACAGGAGGGACATGGGGACAATGGGGGCATCAGGGATGGGGGACAGGAGGGGACACGGTTGGGGAGGGGACACAGGGGGACCGGGAGGGGCAGGGATGGGGACAGGTGACAGTGCCAGGTGTGCCGCGGGTGACGCACCCGCGACAGGTGACACGGAGGGGACAGAGGGGTGGCACAGGTGACAGAGGGGACACTCACGGCCATGAGCCGCGCATTGAAGCCGCGGTTGAGGCGCTCGTTGGAGCTGTCGGATCCCGACATGTCGCGACGGAGCGAGGCCGCCGCGCGCACCACGCCCCCCCTGGCCGAGGACAGGCACTGCAGGGACAGGCCCCGCGCCTGCCGGGGCGGAACCGTTGTACTGGGACGGACTGGTTATACTGGGTTATACTGGGTTATACTGGGTTGTACTGGGATGGACTGGTTCATACTGGTCTGACCCAGAGAGGCACCAGGTGGGACAGCAGTGAACCCCCAGTGCCACCCCACGTGCCCCAGTGTCCCCCAGCACCCTCCCAGTGCCCTCCCAGTGCCATACTGGTCTGTACTGGTCTGACCTGGAGCGGGGCCAGCTGCCGGACCAGCTCATCCCCGAGCGCACCAGGGTCCAGGGGCAGCCGGGGGTCGTGGCCCAGGCGCAGCAGGAGCTGGGCGGCCACCGCGGCCACTGCCCGGGCCACGGCGGGCAGCCGCCCCCGCAGCCGCCCCCCAGGCGCCCCAGGGTGTCCTCGCGGGTCCCCAGCGCCGCACGGGAGCCACCGGGCACGGCCTGCGGGGGACAGGGGGACACAGGGGTGGCACAGGGACACTCGGGGACACTCGGGGACACTCGGGGTCCCACCTCATCGAAGCCGAGCTCCAGCGCCGGGACCCCCGCGGCGGCCGTGAAGGGAAAAGCGCCGCAGTCAGGGGACAAGGGGCGGACCCTGCGGGGACATGGGGGGGACAGGGGTGGGACAGAGGGACACGGGGGTGGGACACGGGTGTCCGCGGTGTCCCCGGTGTCCTCACTCACACGTCGCTCTCCCAGACCCGGCCCGGCCGCGTCAGCTGCTCCAGGAGGCTTTTCCCGGCCTCGTTCGGGCTCTCCACCTTTTTTTGGGGTGGGGGGGTGTCCGGGGTGATTGGGGGGGCGGCCCCTCCCCCACAGCCCGCTCTTCCCCCACCCCTGCCCCCGCCCCTCCCCCACCTGCTCCAGGGCGCTCTCGATGAGATTGACCAGGGTGGGGCTGGTCCTGACCACGAACCGCTCGGCCCCTGGGTGGGGGAGGGGAGAGGTCAGTGGGGTCAGCGGAGTGGGGAGGGGCGGAGACACCCCCCCCCCCCCCAAATGCAGGCTGTGGGAGGGGGAGGGGCGCACCCAGCACTGCCTGGTCCAGGCTGATGTAGGCGGCGACTTTGGTGTGGAGGAGGTCGGGGTAGCCCTGGGGGGGCCGGAGGGGTCATTGGGGGGTCACTGAGGCACTGAGCCACCACGGGGTCATCGGAGGGAGTCGCGGTCACCTCGAGCCACTCGGTTGCCCCCAAATGTCCAAACTCGCCACCATCCCAGCTGACGAAGAGCAGTGTCCGGCGGAGCTGGAACCCTGGGGAGGGGTCCGGGGGGGGTCCCAGAGGGGTCCGGGGATCACTCGGAGGTGAGGGAGACCCCCACCAAAAGTGGGGGACACCCAGGAAACGCAGGGAAATCCCCTCCCCCCCATGACCCCCCATTTGGGCCCCCTCCACATTGATTCCCCCTCCCCCACCCTGGGGACACCCTCGGAGTCCCCCCCTCAATTTGGGATCCCCCATAACTCCCCAGGACCCCAAATTCCCCAATTTCAGCACCCCTACCCAAACTGGAGAGCCCCAGCCCCGCCCCGGCCCTGCCCCAGCCCCGCCCAGCCACGCCCCCTCACCCTCTCGGCCAATGGCGCGAAGAACCGGGCGAGCTCCAGCAGGAGGGCGGTGCCCACGCCCGAGGCCGCCGCCCCCGGCCCCAGCGAATCGCGGCGCGCCCCCACGATGACGTAACAGTCTGGGCGGGGCCAGCATCAGGGAGGCCATGCCCCCTCTGGCCACACCCAAGCACCTGTCCCACCCTTTGGCCCGCCCATTTCTTTCCCCACCACACCCCCACGGACCACACCCCGTTTAGCCACACCCCAAATGACCACACCCAAATGACCACACCCAGTTCAGCCACGCCCATCCACCTCCATTATCGCCATTGCCTCGCCCTTCTCTGGCCCCGCCCCTCCCCATGACCACGCCCATGTTGTGACCACTCTGACCACGCCCCACAATGACCCTGCATTGGCCACATCCCAAATGACCACACCCAAATGACCACACCCAGTTTGGCCACATCCCAAATGACCACACCCAGTTATGCCACATCCCAAATGACCACACCCAGTTTGGCCACACCCCAAATGACCACACCCAGGTGACCACGCCCAGTTTGGCCACATAGCAAATGACCACACCCAGGTGAGCACCCCCCCATTCGGCCCCGCCCCTCACCGGGCTCGAGCCGCCCCCGCAGGGCCCCGAAGACGCTGGTGAGGGTCCCGGGCTGCGTCCCCCCGCCCACACTCAGCTGCAGCCGCCGCTCCCCCGGGCCGGGCAGGAACCGCAGGGACCCCCCAGGCTCCGCCCGGGCGGGATCCAGTGCGGGGGGGCTCGGGGACCCCCCAGGACCCTGAAATGGGAGGGGGAGATGGGCTGGGGGGTTGGGAACCCCAAAACGCTGAAATGATGGGGGAGATGGGTCGGGGGGATCTGGGGGAGGTTTCAGGTTCGAGGGGGTCCCAGATTTTAGGGAGGGGTCCCAGATTTGCGGGTCCCAGATCTGAGGAGGAGTCTCCTGTACCGCAGCAGCCGCGCGGCCGTGCCGGCGCTCACGGGGTGGACGGGGATCGGGGGCGACCCCGGGGGGTCCCAGGGGGAACGCGGCCGCTGAAGGAGGGGAACCCCCGGCTGAAGGGGTCCCCCGGCCCCTCCTGCACCTGTGGGAACACATCAGACCCCGACCCCTCCCCAAATTACCCCCCTCCAGACCCCCCCGGACCCCCCAATCACCCCCAGGCTCCTCCGAGCCCCCAACCCCTGCCCAGCTCCCCCAGATTCCCCCAGAACCCCCAGATCTGACCCCAAGACCCTCAGAGACCTCTCCCACCCCCAAAACTGACCCCAGCGCCCTGGAATCCCCCCAAATCCTCCCCAAATTCCCCTAGGCTCCCCCAGGCCCCCCAATGTCCTCCCAGCCCTCTGGAATTCCCGATTTTTTCCCCCAGTGTCCCCCTCAGGACCCCCCAGGAACCCAATGTCCCCCCCAATGTCCCCCAATGTCCCCCCAGCCCCTCGGAATCCCCGATGTCCACCCCCAACCCCTCAGACCCCCCGAGATCTCCCAATGTCCACCCCAGACCCCCCAATATTCCCCCAGCCTCCCCTACTCACGTGGACGGTCACAGCCGTGTCCCCCCCAGCCCAGGACCCCCCCCAGGTCCAGCCGTGTCCTGGGGGTCCGGGTACAGCAGGACCCCCACGGCCCCTGCCCCCGCTGCGGCCGCCACCTGCGGGGGGGGACATTGGGGACATCGGGGGCCCAAATCCGCCCCTCCGCCGCCAAATTTGGGGGCTCAACTTTAGGGTTGGGGTCTCCCCCTCACAGCCCCCCCAGTCTGAGGGTCTCACCTTCTGGGCAGGGCTGCCCTCCCCAGCCGCAGCAGCATCAGGTGACCCCTGGCTGAGACCCCCGGGCCCGCAGCTGGGCCAGGTCCTGGGGGCGGCCATAGTGGCCGTAAACCAGCCCCCCCTGCGGGTCAGCGGTCAGTGGTCATCAGTGGTCAGCGGTCGGGGGTCAGGGGTCAGGGGTCAGCGCTCACCGTGGCGTTGCCGGGGGCGCTCCAGGCGCAGAAAGCGTCGGGGTCAAGGGGGAGCCGCTCGAGCTCATCCCCCTCCGGCCCCACCCAGCGCAGGGTCACCTCGCCCCTGGGGTCAAAGGTCACAGGGCCAGGGTCACCCAATGAGCTCTGACCACCCCTAATGACCCCAGGGACTTTGACCCCCTGAACCCCCCATGACCCCCAGGCCGCCCGAATGACCCCCGACCCCCATTACCTTATCGGGAGGGGGAGGGGCTGCGGACGGCTCCAGGCCTGGGTCAGCCCCGCCTCCGCCAGGGCGCTCAGCACCGATTGGGCCAAAGCCCGGCCACGCCCCGAACCCGCCCTGTGCGGCCCCGCGCTGACCTCCCTGCGGACAGGGGCACAGCGGTCAGCGGGCAGGGGTCAACGGTCACAGCGGGGGTCACAAAGGGTCACAGGGGGTCGCATACGGTCAGTGGTCAGTGGTCACTCACAGCACCCAAGGAGGACTCAGGTGGTGACAGGGCGGTCAGTGGTCAGTAACGGTCAGTGGTCAGTAATGGTCAGTGGCCACTCACCGTACCCAGGCCTCCACCCGCTCCTCCACCAGGTGGCGCCGCAGCAGCTCCCGCAGGCGGGGCCGGGGGGCGGAGCCTCTGCGCTGGCCCCGCCCCAAACACCATCGGGGGTGGAGCCTCCAGCCAGAGGCCCCGCCCCTGCAGCCCCGCCCCCACACGGGGCGTGGCCAATCCCAGCCACCAACAGCCCTGGGGGCGGGGTCACAGAGGGGTGGGGTCACAGGGGAGGGGCTGGGGCAATGAGCGGTCATGGCGGTCAGTGGGGGTCACTTTAAGGGTCCTCGGGTGGGGGGGTCACTTGGGGGGTCACCTGGGGACACGGGGGGACACTGGGAGGGCTCACTGGGGGTCACTAGGAGTCAGTGGGGGGCTCACTGGGGGTCACTGGATGTCTCTGAGGATCACTGGGTGGTCACTCAGGGATCACTGGGGCTCACTGGGGCTCACTGGCGCTCACTGGGGGTCATGGGGGTCACTGGACGTCTCTGAGGGTCACTGGGGGTCACTCGGGGATCACTGGGGGTCACTGGGAGTCAGTGGGGGGCTCACTGGGGGTCACTGGGGGTCACTGGGAGTCAGTGGGGGGCTCACTGGGGGTCACTGGACGTCTCCGAGGGTCACTGGGGGTCACTCAGGGATCACTGGGGCTCACTGGGGGTCACTGGACGTCTCTGAGGGTCACTGGGGATCACTCGGGGGATCACTGCGTGGTAAATGGGAGTCACTGTGCGGTCACTGGGTGGTCACTGGGGGTCACTCGGTGGTCCGTACCCAGCAGGAAGGCGTGGCTGAACCCAGGGCCAGAGTGGCCAAGGGGTGGAGCCAGAGGCGTGGCTGGGGGCGTGGCTTGCGCCTGGGGCGGGGCCGGGGGCGGGGCCGGGGCAGCTGCACCGTTGGCTCCTCCTCCTCCTCTCCTCCTCCTCGTTCTCCCCCGGGGGTCCCTGTGCGGGAATAGGACACGGGACCCCCCCGGGGGGCTGCGCCCGCGGTCAGGGGGCCCGGGGGGGCTTTGCGGGGTCCCCGAAGTTGGGGTCCCTTTTGGGGGGTCCCGGACCGCCCGATTTTGGGATGGGGGCTTTACCCGTGCACGGAAGCAGCGCCTGAGGGTCTCCATCGGGGGTCGGGGGGAGTCCCAGCGGATCCCGGGAGTCCTGGGGGGGGGGGAAGGGGCCGGGGGGCCGGGGGGGTCTCAGGAGAGTCCCGGGGGGAGTTTCAGGAGGGTCTGAGGGGGTCAGAGCGATTTGGGGGCCTCAAGGGGGGTCTCGAGATGTCCCAGTGGGTCCGGGAGGGCTCGAGGGGGTCCCCAGAGCGTTTTGGGGTCTTTGGGGTGGGTCCTGAGGGTCCCCAGGGGTCCAGTCCCACCCCCCCCCAAAAGGACGGACTTTGGCCTGGCCGGGCTTCGCCCCTGCCCAACCCCATCCTGTCCCCTCCAACCCAAAACCCCCCCAGATCCCCTCGTGGTGACTCCCAAACTCTCAAACCCCCTCTCATCCCCCAAACCCATGAATTCCCCCAAAACTCCCCAAAATCCCGGCCCCCCCGCTCCCGCTCACCCGCGGCTGCCGGACCCGCTGTGGCCCGCCCCCACAGGTGCGAAAAAGCGGCGTGGCCTGGTCGGAAAGGGCGTGGTTTGTAGGGAATGGGCGTGGTTTGTAGGGAATGGGCGTGGTTTGTAGGAATGGGCGTGGTTTGTAGGGAATGGGCGTGTCCAGGCAGTGTTTGATGAGGGCGTGGCCGGGGGCGTGGCCGAGAGCGGCACCGCCAGGTCCTGGCGCCCATTGGCCGAGCCGGCCACTGACCGGGGAGTTTTGGGGGGGTCCAGGGTTTCAGAGGGTCAGCGGGTGTTAGGGGGGGTCCCGGAATTTGGGAGCCGCAGAGCTTGGGAGTCGCGGAGTTTGGAGGTCACGGAGTTTGGGGTGCCGGGAGATTTGGGGGTCCCGGGGGGTTTGGGGGTCCCGGAGCATTTGGGGGTCCTGGATTTTGGGGTCGGGGGCGCAGCTCTCATAAATATTCTCGTGTTTGCATTAAGTTACATGGGGGGGTTCAGGGGCGCTGTCTCCCCTGAGTGACAGCTGTCAATCAATCGCCCGCAAGGCCTGGGCAGCCCAGGGCGCTCAGGCGGGAGGAGGATGATTGACAGCTGTCAATCACCTGCCGGCACGTCCAACGTGCCGGGGGGAGAGGAGGGGGTGCTGTCGAGCGACGGCTACTGATGCTGATGATTGACGGCTGTCAGTCCTCATGATTGACAGCTGTCTGGGCTGTTGATTGACAGCTGCTGCTGTTGCTGGTGACTGACAACTGACAGTGCTTGTCATGATTGACAGCTGTCAGTCCCGATGATCGAGGGCTGTCTGTGATGATTGGCAGCTGTTGATGATGACTGACAGCTGCTGATGACCAGCAGCTCTCTTTGTTGATTGACAGCTGTCGGTGATTGACAGTTGCCGACTGTGAGTCGCCGCTTTACGTGATGATTGACAGCTGTTGGCGGTGACTGACAGCTGTCTCCGGCAGTGATAGACGGCCCGGTCACCTGGGGCAGGCGTCGGCCAGGAAGAGCCGGACCTTCCCCCGCAGGAAGCGGCTCAGGACCCCCAGGAGCCGGGGGAGGGTCCGGACCCGCACCGGGGCGGGGGCGAAGGGGGGGCGGGCCTGGGGGGAGGGGAGGGGTCAGGGGCCTGCCAGCGACCCCTCCCCGGACCCCCCAAAAATCCCGAAAATCCCAAAAATCCCACCGGACCTCCCAAAATTCCCCCAAAACCCCAAACCCAGACCAGAGCAGGGCAGGCCCCACCAGGAGCCCCCAAAACCCCCAGAACCCCCCGAGCCCCCAGACCGCCCCATGATTGTCGCAGAACCCCCCGAACCCCCCCAACCCCCAAACCCCCCCAAAACCCCCAAACCCGCCCGTACCGGCGCGGGCAGCCCCCGCAGCAGCCGCGCAAGACCACAACCCCCCCAAACCCCCCAAAAATCCCAAAAACCCCCCAACCCCCCCCCAAAACCCCCAAACCCGCCCGTACCGGCGCGGGCAGCCCCCGCAGCAGCCGCGCAAGACCACAACCCCCCAAACCCCAAAAATCCCCAAAAACCCCCCAACCCCCCCCCAAAACCCCCCAAACCCGCCCGTACCGGCGCGGGCAGCCCCGCAGCAGCCGCGCCAGGCTCCGCGCGGCCCGTAGGCGCGGTCGAGGCTCGGGCGCACCCGGGGTCCCGGAGCAGCTCCCGCGCCCGCAGCACCGCGGCCGCCAGGGCCGCCTGGCCCCCGGCCACCTCCTGCGCGCGGGACCCCGCCTGGCGACACGGCGGGGGTCAGGGGACAGCGGGGGACACCCCCTTCTCCCCGGCTTTTCCCTGGTTTTTTCCACATTTTTTTCCCGATTTTTCCCCCTCCATCCCTCCCCATTTCTCCCCACTTCCCCCAGTTTCAGCCCATTTCTCCCGGTTCCTCCCCATTTTGCCCAATTCTTCGTTTTTCTCTACATTTTTTTCCTATTTCCCGCCCGTTCCTCCCAGTTTCTCCTCATTTCACCCAACTCTGCCCTGCTGCCTCCCCCCATTTTTCCCCATTTCCCTGGATTTCACCCCATTTCTCCCCGTTTCTCCCTGATTCTGTGCATTTCTCCCTGGTTTTCCCGAATATTCCCCATTTTCTCTCATTTCCCCCCATTTCTTCCCAATTTCACACAATTCTGTCCCATTCTCCGCCCCCCCCGCCCTCCCCTTTTTGCCCATTTCGCTGGCTCTCCCCCCATTTTTCCCAATTTCCTGGGATTTCCCCCCATTTTTCCCAATTTCCCGGGATTTCCCCCATTCCCACTCACGTCCAGGCTCCGCCAGAGGTTAAAGTTGACGCCGGGGTCGGGGACGGCCACGGGCTCGGGGAGGTCACAGTGGGGGCCACACCCAGCCTGGGAGGGACACACGCGGTGACACCCCCGCCACGACCCCGCGGGGGTCCCTGAGCCCTCCCTGGGGCCCCCCCGGTGTCCCCAACCCCTCCATGGTGTCCCCAACCCCCACTCAAGGAGCCACTGTGGTGTCCCCAACCCCTCCGAGGGTCCCCGTGCCCCCACCCTTGTCTCCAACCAGTCCAACATCCCCAGGGTGTCCCTCCCACGATGTCCCTGTGTGCCCAAGCCCCCCCGGGGGTCCCGATCCCCCTCATCACGGCCCCCCGCCGCCCCCAGCCCCCCCCGCTGTCCCCGTGTCCCCTCACCGCCCCCGCTCGGCGTCGCGCGCCTCCAGGATGAAGCGTTCGATCACTCGGGGTCGCAGAGCGAGGGGGGACCCTCGGGGGGGGCTGGGGGCCCCGGGACCCCCAACAGCAGCAGCAGCAGCGCGCACAGCCCTGGGGGGGGGCATGGGGGGGTCAGGGACCCGCTGGGGACACTGGACAACTGGGGACAACTGGGGAGCCCCTCCCCGCGGGGATAGGGAGGCTCGGGACCCCCCGATCCGCCGGGATCCCCCAGACCCGGACCCCGGGATACCTGGGTGCCTCCCCCCCCACCGAGTGCCTCCCCTCCCGCCCCCAAGAACGTCCCCAGGGACGTCGGGGACTCCCCGCCCACCTGGTGACCTCAGGGACCCCCGAGTGACCGGGATCCTCTCGGACACCTGGGACCCCCCACCCACGCGGTGTCCCAGGACCCCCCCCTGCTGGGAGCGCCCCCACCTGTGTCCCCGCCAGACACCTGAGCGCGCCGGACACACGTGGGGACCCCTGGACCTCCGACCCCTCCCGGCCACGCGGGTCCTCCACGCCCCCCGAGACCCCCAAGCCCCCGGCGACACGCGGGTCCCCACCCGGGTGCCTGTGGCCCCCCTCGCCCGGTTCCGCCGCACACGTGGGTGTCCCCACCCTGCCCCCGCACACCTGGATCCCGCCCGCACACCTGGGGCACTCCCACCCCCTCCCCGCGATGTCCGAGCCCCCCCCAACCCTGCGCGGCCCCCCTGGGACCCCCCCTCTCACCCGCCGCCCCATCGCCGGCTGCTCATGGCACGGGGGTCCCTGGTGGCCCGGGCTGTGGCCGTCCCCGTCCCGCGTCCCCGGCCCCGGCCCCGGTTAATGTTTGATCCGAGGGGCCGCGGGGCCGGAAGGGCCCTTGGGGGGGGGGGGTTCCATCCGCTCCCCCCTCGCCCCCCCCAGACCGTCGAGGAAAAGGCCGCGCCGGCCGCCGCACGTCGGCCCCTGGCCACGGGCCACCCCCGGCCCCGGCCACGGCGCCGGCCAGGCGGGGGGGACACGGCGGGGGGACACGGGGATGGAGAGCTGGGCATGGAGGGGTGGGAATGGGGGACATCGGGGGGACACGGGGGGGACACGGGGGTGACATGGAGATGGGGACCTGGGCATGGAGGTGTGGGAACAGGGGGACACGGGGGGGACACGGGAGGACAGGGGGACGGGGACCTGGGCACGGAGACGAGGAATCGGGGATGAGGGTGGGGGGACAGAAGTGGGGACAGGGCGACCCGGAGTTGGGGAGACACGGGGCAGGGATGGGGGGACAGAGCTGGGGACGTGGACACGGGAAAGCAGGATGGGGGGGACACGGGACAGTGTCCTGGGCACGGAGGTGCGGGATGGGGACGGGGGCGGGGGGACACGGGGACCTCGGGATGGCGACAGAGGAGGGGACACGGGGACGGGGCACACGGGGATGACAAAGTGGCGTGGAGACGCACGACGGGACGGTGACATCGGGATGGGGGGACAGGGATGGGGACACAGACACGGGGACACGTGGCTGCGGGTGAGGGGACACGGCCGCTGGGATGGCGCAGGGACACGGGGACACCCCCGCGGGGCCGTGGGACCGCGGTGACACGCGCGCGGTGACACACGCGCGGTGACAAGGGGACGCGCCAGGCCGGGGGATCCCGGGATCCCTCGGGCCGGCGGAAGCGGCCGAACAATGGGGCAGCGTCACTGTCGCCGTCACTGTCCCCGTCCCCAGCGCCACCGCGGCCCCGGGGGCGGCCCCGGGGACCCCCGCGGCCGGGAGGGGGGACACGCCGAGGGGAGGGGACGCGGCGGATACGGGGGACTCGGGAGAGGAGCCCGGGGGACCCAGGTGACACGGGAGGTGACACGGGGGACCCGGAGGTGACGCGGGCCCCCTGCCAGGCCGTACGTGCGGCTCCGCACAGCCTGGCCGCGGGTCCGGCGCCAGCGGGGCCAAAGGGCACGCGGGGGCGGGGGGACGGCGACAGTGACGTCACCAACGCCGTCGGGTCCCCCCGTGACACCCGGGGTGTCCCCGTGGCACCCCGGTGTCCCCCCGGCAGGGACTCCCTGGGAACGAGGGCTGCACGCCTGGGGGTCCCCCGGGGCACCTGGAGTCCCCTCTGGTCTCCTGCCGCTCCCCCGGGTGCCTGGCGGTCCCTTTTGTCACCTGGGTGTCCCTTCTGTCACCTGGGTGTCCCTTTTGTCACCTGGGTTCTCCTCATTTTCCCACCCCCCGTGGACGTCTAAGTGTCCCCAGTGTCACCTGGACCCCCGCCCCACATCACCGAAGTCCCCACATTTCCCCCCTGGGGTCCCTCCTTGTCACCTGAGTCCCCCTCGTTGTCACCTGGACTCTCTCCCTGTGCCCCCCTCCCATCCCCCATTGTCACCTGGGGGTTTCCTGTCCCAAATGTCACCAATGACGCAGAGGAAGCCCCAGCCCAGCCCCCCCAAATCCCCCAAAACCGCCCAAGACATCGCTGCTGCTGCCACCGACTTTATTTTGGTGTCACGTCCCCGTGTCTCCCCCGAACCCCCGAGGCTGCTGCACTGGGGGACTCAGGGTGACATCGAGGGGCTCGGGGCATCCTGGTGGCCCAGATCACAGTGGTCCCGACCCGTTGGTGGCAGCTCAGTGGCCTCGAGCCATTGGTGGCATCGTCCGTGTCCCCAAAACGTCAGTGGCTCCAGGTGACAGCGTCCCCGTGGCCATCAGTGACTCGTGGTGGCCTCAAACTCTTGGTGGCATCTCAATGTCCCCAAGTCCTCGGCGGCTTCTGGTGGCCCCAGCTCAAGGCGGTCTCGACCCACGGGTGGCCCCGGTGGGTTTTGGTGTCCCCAGGGTGTCCCCAAGACTTTCCGTAGGGTCCCCGCAGCCCTGACAGACCTGGGAGACTCCCGGGGGGGGGGGAGGGCTTTGGGGTGTCCCCGTGACAGTGATGGAGCCCAGGACACCTGGGGGGCCCCCCGCATTTTGGGGACCCCCACAGACTTCGCGGGTGGCCTCGAAACCCTCGGGGAGCCCCCCAGGACTTTGGGGAACCCCCCCCTCCCCTCCTCGGGGAGCCCCCCAAAACCTCGAGAAACCCCAGGTCTCGGGGAAGCCTCCCAGGAGACCCCCCCTCAGGCGCAGGGGGCCTCCCTGCAGAGTCGGATGTGAATGGCCGAGTTGTGCCGGGGGGGGTCCCCGTCCTCACCGTCCCCGTCCCCGTCCTCGTCGCCGTCGCCCCGCGGCGGGGGGGCCCCGCGGTGGCCGCGGGGGGCCGCAGGGGCACGGAGGAGGTGCTGGCGTGGAGCCGCAGGGCCCCCCGGCCCCCGCCTGCAGCTGCAGCGCCAGGTTGATGGCGCGGGGCACGGCCAGGCCCAGCCCGTGCAGCCGCAGCTCCCCGGAGCCCCCCCCGGGACCCCCGCCCGGGGCCAGGAGCCGCTGGCAGCGCCGCAGCTGCGCCCGGAAGTCGGAGCGTGACGTCACGAACACGTCATTGGTGCCGGGCCCGGCGGCGGGGGGGAGCCCCGGGGGGGGGCGGGGGGCCGGGCCCCGGCGGCGGCGGCGGAGGGGGGCCCGGGGAGCCCCCCGGGGGAGGAGACGGAGCTGCGGGGCGGCCCGAGGACATTCTGGGGGGGGAAGGGAAACGGGGAGGGGGCGTCAGGGGTGGATCCCGAGCCCCCCGGGACCTGCCCCACTCCCAACGCCCCCAGGGACCCCGTAACCACCCCCAGACCCCCTCCCCCGAAGCCAACCGTGACCCCTCCCCCGAAACCAACGGCGACACCCCCGGGCCCCCTGTAGCCCCCCCAAACGCCCCCTGGGATCCCCCAAACACCCCCTGACCTTTGATCCCCCCCAAAGACCCCCGGGAACCCCCCCGGTCCCCCCCCCGTCCCCACCTCGCGCGTCCCGCGCCGCCGCCGCTTCCGCTCCGAGGCCACGCCCCCTCCGGAGCCACACCCACAGCAAACCGCGCCCCGCCGCGCAGCATTTTTGGGGTTTTGGGTCTTTTTACGCCGAACGCGGAGGGGCCCCCTCCCCTCGCACGCGCTCCGCCCCCCCGAATCCGCCATTTTGGGGCTTTTATTCAGCAAAACCTTTTATTCAACCCTCCCCCCGCAGTGGGCACGGGGGGATGGGGGGCTTCAGGTAGGAGGCGCTTAGGGGAAACCGCGCCCCCTCCCCCTCAGGCCGCGCCCCACACCCGCAGCGGGCGTGGCTTGACACCCCGAGCCACGCCCGCAAACGGGAGGAGTCACGTCCCACAAAACGCGCCCACCGACAGCCACGCCCCCCTCCTGTTTGACAAAGGGCCGCGGCCCCTTTAAGCGCCGCCATTGTGGCCGCAGCCAATCGGCGCGCGCGCCGCGCAGCGGGCGCTGATTGGCCGCGGGAGAGGCCCCGCCCCCTCGGCCGGCGCTGTCCCGGTGCTGAACGCGGCCATGAGCGGCGGCGTCTACGGCGGCGGTGCCGGGGGCGGGGCCTCGGGGGGCGGGGCCTCGGCGCGGGGGGCAGAGTCTCACGGGGCGGGGCCGAGGCGCGGGGGGCGGGGCCAAAGCCGGAGGGGCGGGGCCAAGGCGGGGGGCGGGGGGGGCCAAAGGGAATGTGGGGGGTCCCCCGGGGTTTTTGGACAGGGGGTTCGGTGTCGTGGGGCGGGGGGGGCTTGCGGGTTCAGGAGGGTCACGATGTCCTGGGGGGGGTCCTGGTGTCTCTATCCTTCCCCCCCCAATGGGGATCCCGGTGGTTTTGTGGGAGTCGGGGGGGGTGGGTCCGGGGGTTTTCTGGGCGGTCTCATTGTCCTGGGGTGTCCCGGTGTCACCATGTCCCCTATCCCCCCCCCCCCAGATGAGGTCGGGGCACTGGTGTTCGACATCGGTTCCTTCTCGGTCCGGGCCGGTTATGCCGGCGAGGATTGTCCCAAGGTCGGTGTCACC
This sequence comes from Corvus cornix cornix, assembly GCF_000738735.6. Classification (NCBI taxonomy): domain Eukaryota; kingdom Metazoa; phylum Chordata; class Aves; order Passeriformes; family Corvidae; genus Corvus; species Corvus cornix. The sequence goes on from NW_024108682.1 coordinate 18,632, forward strand.
ATGTCCCCTCCGTGTCCCCCACCCATGTCCTTGTCACCGCCCCCCCCAGACAGACAAGGCCACCGTGTCCCCAGCATGCCATCCCCACCGCTAAGGTGTCCCCAGGGCCACCCCCAGGCCATTGTCCTCATCGTGGTGGACAACGCCACCGTCCCCATGGCCCGCCACGGTGACGTCACCGAGGCCACGATGTCCCCAAGGCGGATTTCCCCACCACGGTGGGACTGCTGTCCCCGGACGAGGTGTCCCTGGAGCTGGACGGGGACAAGGACAAGAAGGGGGGGAAGGTTTATTACATCGACACCAACGCCCTGCACGTGGCCCGCGAGGGCGTCGAGGTCTTGTCACCCCTCAAGAACGGCATGAGTGAGTCTGGGGACAGCAGGGACACTGGGGACAGCAGGGAACATGGGGGGACATTGGGGGGACAGCAGGGATGGGGGGACATTGGGGGAACACATGGGGAAGAGTGGGGATGGAGGGGACATGGAGAGAGAGCAGGAACAGGAGGGACAGCATGGGGACACTTGGGGATGAGGGGGAAGAGCAGGGACATGGGGGACACAGAGAGACACAGGAGGACTTTGGGGGACATGGGGGGACAGTGTGGGAACACCCCAAGGACGTCCCTGCGGGGGAAAGGGGACCCGGGATGGGGACACCAGTAAGGGCCATCTCAGGGGTCACCTGATGTCACCCGCGCCCCGTTTGTCCCCCCCGGTCCCAGTCGAGGACTGGGAGTGTTTCCAGGCCATCCTGGACCACACCTACGGCAAACACGTCAAGTCGGAGCCAGGGCTGCACCCGGTGCTCATGTCCGAGCCCCGGTAGGTGCCACCCCTGGGGCGGGGCTGGGGGGTCGCGTGTCCCCCTGAGTGTCCCCAATGTCCCCTGCGCCGCAGTGGAACACCAGGGCCAAGCGGGAGAAGCTGACGGAGCTGATGTTCGAGCACTACAACATCCCGGCCTTCTTCCTCTGCAAGACGGCCGTGCTGACTGCGTATCCCCAGCGTGACCCCCGGTGTCACCCCCGTGTCACCCCCTGTGTCCCCAGTGTCACCTCCCCCTGTACTGCACCCTGGGACCCTCCTGTGTCACTCCCGGAGCCCTCGGGGACTTCTCCGTGCCATCCCCAATGTCACCCCTCAGGGACCCCCCCGGGGTCACCTTCCCCCGTGCCACCCCCAATGTCACCTGTGTGACCCAACCCCCTCGCTGGGGCTGCTGGGTGTGTCCGGGGGGCTTGGGTGGGTGGTCACTGGGTGTCCCCTCCCCGTTGTGGCCCCTTGACCGGTGCAGCTTCGCCAATGGGCGCAGCACGGGGCTGGTGCTGGACTCGGGAGCCACCCACACCACGGCTATCCCCGTGCACGATGGGTACATCCTGCAGCAAGGTGAGAGCACACCTGGGGCAGGTGAGAACACAGCTGGGGCAGGGGCACCAGGGACACGCCCAGGAGACACCTGGGGAAGGGGAGAACACACCTGGGACCCGCGGCCATGCGCAATGGCCACGCCCCCCAGCCAGGTGGGCGCACACCTGTCCCAGGTAAGTCCTCACCTGTCCCCGCAGGCATCGTGAAGTCTCCACTGGCCGGGGATTTCATTTCCATGCAGTGCCGGGAGCTGTTCCAGGAGCTCAACATCGACATCGTGCCCCCCTACATGATCGCCGCCAAGGTGGGCGTGGCCAGCGTGGGGGTCAGCCAATCAGAGGGGACAGAGGCAGGGTGGGGCCAAACTTAAAGTTCCTCCCCATTTGGGGGTGGGGTTATCCCTTAGCTCCACCGTCTTTGGAGATGTAATTAGCGCTTAGCTCCACCCCTTTTAGAGACCACACCCACACTGGGCCCCACCCCTCGGTGACATCACCCATAGACTCCTCCTCTTACCCCACCCCAGTGGAGGCTCCACCCCTTTCATTTGGCCACACCCCCTTAGCATCATTAAGCCCCTCAAACCACTCCCCTTTGGGGCTTGGCCACGCCTCCCGGGACCCCCCCTCTCCCAGGAGCCGGTGCGGGAAGGAGCCCCCCCGAGCTGGAAGAAGAAGGAGAAGCTGCCCCAGGTGTCCAAGTCCTGGCACAACTTCACCTGCAATGTGAGTAGGGGGGATTTTGGGGGGCCCTGAAAGGGGTTTTGGGGGTCCCCACCCCCTTTTGGGGGAGTCCCCGATAGGTCCTGGTTTGGGGGGGTTGTTTGGTCCCTTTCCATTGGGGTTTCCCACCCCGTGCCCCTTTATGAAGGGGAGGTGGCCCCAACGCCTGGGTCTATTTTTGGGGGTTTTCTCAACCCTCTGTGTCCCTTTTCTGGGGGTCCCTGAGTCCCTTTTTTGGGGTCCCAGGAGGTGATCCAGGACTTCCAGGCCTCGGTGCTGCAGGTCTCGGACTCCCCCTATGACGAACAGTGAGTTCTGGGATTCTGGAGGGGTTCAGGGACGAATTCTGGGGGGGGGGAGGACCCCAAAATCTGCTGTTTTCCCCCCAGGGTGGCGGCGCAGATGCCAACAGTTCACTACGAGATGCCCAATGGGTACAACACCGACTATGGGGCCGAGCGGCTCCGCATCCCCGAGGGGCTCTTTGACCCCTCCAACGTCAAGGTTTGGGAGTCTTGGGGGGCGTCTCTGAGGGGGCTCAGGGGTTTTGGGGTCCTGGGGGTTTTAGGGCACCCCCATCCCCTGAGTTCTGAATTCCTGAGAGTCTCTTTAACTCTTCCAATGTCAAGGTTTAAGGGTTCCCAGTAGGGTTTGGGGGCTCCCAGGGGATTTGGGGATTCCCATCGGGAACAGGGAGGTCCTGGGGGGGGGTCCCGGGGTTTTGGGGACCTCCTGACCCCCCCTTTCCCCAGGGCCTCTCAGGGAACACCATGCTGGGCGTGGGACACGTGGTCACCACCAGCATCGGGATGTGTGACATCGACATCCGGCCGGTGGGTCCTGGGACCGGGGGGTCCGGGGGGATGTGGGGAGCAGCAGGGACACCCCAAATCCCGCTGGTCCCCTCCCTGTGTCCCTGCCAGGGTCTCTACGGCAGTGTCATTGTCACCGGGGGGAACACGCTGCTGCAGGGTTTCACCGACCGCCTGAACCGGGAGCTGGCGCAGAAAACCCCCCCTGTGAGAGACCCCTGAGTTCGGGATTGGGGGCGTTGGGAGGGGCTGGAGGGGACCCCAAGCTCTCCTTGGATGGGACCCCCTGAATTTGGGATGGGGGAAGCTGGGGGGACCCTAAACCCCTCTGAGGAACGTTTGGGGGCTGGGAGGGGGACACAAATGGGGCCTCTGGGTTTCTCCCAATTATCACCAGTCACTCTCAGTTGCCACCAGTGGTTCGTAGTTGTCCCCCCAGTGATTCCCAGTGGCTCCCAGTGACCCCCCCCCCCGCCCTTTGCAGAGCATGCGGCTGAAGCTCATCGCCAGCAATAGCACCATGGAGCGGCGCTTCAGCCCCTGGATTGGGGGCTCCATCCTGGCCTCGCTCGTGAGTCGAGGGGTCCATGGAGAACCGGGGGGATCCCCCCACCTGGAACCTCCCAAAAACCCTGAAAACGCCCCAAATTCCCCCAGGGCACCTTCCAGCAGATGTGGATCTCCAAGCAGGAGTACGAGGAGGGCGGGAAGCAGTGTGTAGAGCGCAAGTGCCCCTGAGGGGGGTCCTGCCCCTGAGGGGGGTTTGAGCCCTTGAGGGGGAAAAATGGGGAAAAAAAAAATTAAAATCCACAAAACCCACCTGAAACCGTCTCTGAGGTGCCTGTGGGGTCTGGTGGCAGCGGGGCTTAACGAGAGTTGTTTACGTGAGGAGCTGCAGGACTTTTACACCGATTCCGGCGGTTTTTGCCTCAAAACGGAGCGCGGGCGCTTCCCTCACGCCCTCGGTCACGTGACAAGGGGGGGGCCGGGAGGAGCGCGGGAGGCACGTGCAGGAACGGGACATTGCGCATGCGTGAGATCACGTGACAGCTGGGGGGCGGGGGGAGAGAGCGCGGTACGTCCCGAGCCCGGCGCGAGACATTGCGCAGCTCTCGCGAGACGCGGCGGCACCGCCCTGCGACCGCCGCAGGAACTGCGCGCTGTTCTCGCGAGAGCCGCGCGCCCGAGCCGTGCGCCCCGTTACCGGGCGGGTGGGGCGGGGACGGGGGGGGAGCCAGTTCGGTGATGTCACGAGCGCAACGGTGACGTGAGTACGCCGCCGAGGGACGGAGGAGACACCGGCGCTAGAACGGGAGTGGGTGTGTGGGAAGAACACTCCGCGCACTGAGCACGCGCAACCCCTGCACAGACTCCAACTGCCGGCAACCCCCGCGCGTGTGGCGAGGCCCCCGCGTGGGGCGCCCTTATCCCGCCTGCTCCGCCTTCCAGCCGCCCACCCTGTCCCTTCCCGCACCTCTCCCTTTCCCAAACCTTCAGCAGGATCTCCCCCAGCTCCCTCCCCACCTGCCCCGCCCGCCGTTCTCCCGCGCTCTCCGCGCAGGCGCTCGTTGCGGCCACCCCAAGCTCTTCAGGCCCCCGCTCTCCCCCCGCGAGCCGCCTCCCGTTATTGGCCGCTGTGCGCCCGGCAGCCGCTCCTATTGGCGGCGCGCTGCCGCCCCTGCCCCACTTGTAGGCGCGTCCTTGATTAGCCCCGCCCCCTCCCTATATAAGCCCCGCCGGGCCGTCGCGGCGCTGCCATCGCGGGCGGGAGGCGGCGGGCGCGGAGGTTTAGCGCGCGCGGCTTTCTCCGCTTCCCCCCCTCCTCCGGCGGCGCATGCGCGGGGGCGGCGCGGCGCAGCGCGCAGGCGCGAGCCGGGCCGCCATGGCGGCGGCGCCTGAGGCCTTCCTGGTGCCGCCGCCGCCGCCGCCTCCTCCCGCCGCCGCCGCGGCACCCCCGGGACCCTCCGACCCGCCGGAGCCCCCGCGACCCCGCAATGGCCTCCGCGCCGCGGGCGGTGGCGGCGGGAAGCGGCGCAGCAGCTGCGGGGCGAAGCAGCCGGCGTGGAAGCGGCGGCGCCGCGCGGCCTCGGAGTGCGGCCCGGTGCTGCCGTCCGAGTTCCTGCTCGGCGGGAACATCTTCGACCCGCTCAACCTCAACAGCCTCCTGGACGAGGAGGTGAGCCGGGCGCTGAACGCGCGCACCCCGCAGTCCTCGCCGCTCCCGCAGCGCGGCCGCGACCCCGTGGAGATCCTGGTGCCGCGGGACATCACGGACCCGCTGAGCCTCAACGCGCCGGGCGAGGGGCTGCGCTTGGCGTCCCCGGCCAAGAGCGCGCGGCGCCGGCACCGCCACCGCGGGCAGCAGCGGGGCAACACCGCCAGCGCCGCCTCCGCCAGCACCGCCAGCACCGCGCCCGGTGAGGAGCCCGCCCGCCCCGCCGAACCCTCCGCCGCTTCCACCGCCCCGCCGTGCCCCGCCGCCCTCCCCGCCCCCGGCCGGCACCGCAAGCGCCGACGGACTTGCAGCAAATCCGAGGGGCCTCGCCCGCCGCCCCCTCCCGCTGCCGAGAAGCCGAAGCCCCCCGGGAAGGCGGCGCAGCGGCCGCGGCACCAGGTGCGCAAGTTCCAGTACGGGAATTACTGCAAATACTACGGGTACCGCAACCCGGACGTGGAGGACGCGCGGCTGCGGGCGCTGCGGCCCGAGTGGTTCGCGGGGAAGGAGGTGCTGGACGTGGGGTGCAACGTGGGGCACCTCACGCTGAGCATCGCCAAGCGCTGGGCGCCCGCCAGGGTCGTGGGGCTGGACATTGACGGGCGGCTGATCCGCTCGGCCCGGCAGAACATCCGCCACTACCTGTCCGAGGGGCTGGGGGCGGACGGCGACGCCGCGGGGGGGGCCAGGAAAGGCTTCCCCGCCGCGCTCTTGGCCAGCCGGGGCCCCATCGCCGCCCCGCAGCTCCCGCCCGACGGGCCCGGGGCCGCCGATTTCCCGCACAACGTCGTGTTTGTCACGGTGAGTGCGAGGGAAGGGTCTGGTGGGGGATTTGGGGGAGGGAGAAGCGGGAACAGGGGGTTGGGATGGATGTTGGAAGGTGTTGGTGGGTCTAAAAGGGGCTTAAGCAGAGTTCTAGGAAGGTCTTGGATGGGTTTTGGGGGGTCTTGGTGGATTTAAAGGGGTGACAAGTGGGGGGGGCTTGGGATGGGTTTTGGATGGTCTTAGTGGGTCTGAGGAAAGTTTTAGGAGGGTCTTGGTGGGTCTAAGGGGGTGACAGGTATGGAGGGCTGGCGAAGGTTTTAGGAGGGTTTTTGTTGGGGTTTTGGGGGTTTTATTGGGTTTAAGGGGACTAGAGGAGCTGAAAAGAGTTTTTAAAGGATTTTAAATAGGTTTGGGGGGTTTTGGATGAGTTTCAGGCTCTTGATGGGTCTGAAGGGGTCACCAGGGGTTTGAAGTGCTGTGGGACCCCCCAATTCCATCCTTGGGGTCTGTTTGGGGCAGCTCTGGGCCTTGGTCTGGGGGAATCCTCAAAACCCCTGAGTGGGGGTTCAGCTTGTACTCCCCAAAATCCATCAACGGCTACCCCAAATCCCCTCTGTGGGGCTCAGCGAGTGTCCCCCAAAACTCCCTCAAGCTCCCCCCCCCCAAAACCCTCTCCCGGTGCCCCCCACTCCCAGGGGAACTACGTCCCGGAGCGGGAGGAGGCGGTGGGGGCCCAGCGCCCCGAGTTCGACGTGGTGCTGCTGCTGTCCCTCACCAAGTGGGTGCAGCTCAACTGGGGGGACGAGGGCCTCAAGCGGCTCTTCCGGAGGGCGTTCCGGCACCTGCGGCCCGGCGGGATCCTGCTCCTTGAGCCACAGCCCTGGGAGTCCTATCGGAAGCGCAAGGGGCTCACGGTGAGTCTGGGGAGGCTTTGGGGGGGCATTATTGGGGTCGCGGAGGGGTTGGGGGGTGGGGGTAGTTCTGTTGCTGGAGCCGCAGCCCTGGGGGTCAAATTGCAAATGAGAGGAGCTCATGGGGGGTCACTGAGGGGTTATAAAGGGGTCTGGGGGTCACAGAGGGGTTATAGACGGGTTTGGGGTGGTCAGCAAGGAGTCTGGAGGGTCACAGAGGGGTTATAAAAGGGTCTGGGGGCAATCTTGGGGGAGGGGGTTTGGTTTGGCGGGTCTGTTTTAGGGAGTCTCTGGGGTTTTGGGGTGTTGTGGGTGGGGTTAAAGGAGGGTTTGAGGGAGTCACAGGAGAGTTTCAGGTCAAATGGATTTTTAGAGGGTTAAAAGGTGCTCCCTTGGACTCAGCAGGGCTTGGGGGGGGGGTTAAAGGGTGTCTCAGGTGGGTTTTGGGGGTTCTTGGGGGGTGTCCATGGGATTTAGGAGCATCATTGTGGGGTTTGAGGGGATCGGTGCATTTAAAGGGGCTGAAATGGAGGGGATCTGTGAGTTTTTGGGGGACTCTGAGGGGGGGTTTGGCGTTTCTGTGGGCTCACCCCTCATTCCCAGGAGACGACGTACCGGAACTACCAACGGATCCGGCTGCGGCCGGAGCAGTTCCCAGCCTACCTGACGTCCCCCGAGGTGGGGTTCGAGCGCTGCGAGCTCCTGGGGACCCCCCAGCACAGCTCCAAAGGTGGGGGGCCCCACGGCTAGGCTGCACCCCAAATCTCAGGGGGTTTTTGTGGGTCGGGGGGGGGGGTGCACCTGGTTTGACAGAAAAGGAGGTTCTGGCAGGGGGGACACCCCAAATTGGGGGTTTGGGGTCACCTGGAGATTTGGAGGGGTTGGGAGCGGGGGAATCAGATCAGGTGTGGGGGGAAGGAGACCTCAAATCCGGGGGGAGTTTGGGGCTGGGGGGATACCTGGGGTGTCTTGGGGTCAAGTAGCAGGGTCAGAAATTTGGGGGCCCCCCGACCCAATCCTCCTTTTTCTCCCCCCAGGCTTCCAGCGGCCGATTTATCTCTTCCACAAGGGACGAGGTGACGCCCCCTGAGCCTCCCCTGGAACTCCCCCCCGGTCTCGGGGGGCCTGATGCTCCCAGGGTGGGGGAAGGGGGGGTTGCTCCCCACCCCACCAGATGCCAAATGGGGGGAGGGGGTCTGTTTGCCCCCCTCCCCCCAATTTTTGGGGTGTTCCCTCCCCCCCCCCCCCCCGGCGTTTGCCGTGGTTTGCTCTGTGCGAGGGGGGGCCCCGGAATAAAGGAGGTGATTGGTCTGCGGGGGAGCAGGGGAGGTCACACACCCCAGCAAAAGTCACAAATAATGGTTTATTTTTTGGGTAAAAAAACGGGGATTTGGGGCAGTTGTTCCCCCCTCAGCAACCCTCCCACTGCTGCAGCTTCTGATACATGGCAAAGGCGGCTCCGGGGGGGCGCGGGAGGGCCCGGGGGGGCTCGGGGGGGTTGGGAGGAGGCAGCCAGGGCCACCCCATCCCCCTCCCCGCACCCCCTGCCAGCACCCCCAACTCCGGCCCGGGCACCTGGGGGGCAACAGAAAAAAAGAAGGGGGGGGTCCCATCAACACTGGGGGGACGCAGAGGGGAATTTGGGGAGTGCGGGGGTCGGGTCTGACCTGTGGGGTGGGCACGGGGGTGGCCGGGACCCCCCTGCGCGGCCCCGGCGGGGGGGGCACGGCCAGGCTGACGAGGCCCCGGAAGAGCCGCTGGGCTTGGGGCACGTTCATGGCTAAAAACAAGCGGGATTTGGGTTAAACCAGAAAAGCGGAGGGGGGGCCATGAGTGACCCCTCCCTCCCCAAACTGACCTGCGGCCGCCGCCCCGCCCAGGGCGTTGCGAGCGGCGAAGGAGCTGCCCAGGAGCGCGGCCGCGGCGCGGGAGGCGTCGAACGGCTCGGGGGGGCCCCGCCGGGGACCCCCCGGCTGCTGTGCAGGGTGGGGGTCGCCAGGGCCAGGGGGGGCGGGGCGGGGACCGCCCCCTCCTCATTTTCCTCCTCCTCATCAGGCTCCGCGGGGCTCAGCGCGAAGCGCACCTGGGGGTGGGAAGAATTGGGGTGACTGAACCCCCCCCGGCTGCGGGTTTGGGCTGTCCCGTTGTGTTTCGGGGGGGGGGTCCCACTGCCCCCCCTCAGCCCCCCCCCCATGCCAGGGCCGCTCCCGCTGTGTTTCGGGGTGTCCCGTCCCCTCCCAGGCCCCGTCCCGTTCCACACCCCCGGTGTTTTGCGGGGTGTCCGTGCCCCCCGCCCCCACCTGGCGGTTCCCCCCTCCGCGCCCCCCCCGCCTCAGGATCCCTCCGGGCGGCGGCGGCGGCGGCGGCGGGGGGACCGCGCGCGGCCTCATGGCGGCCGAAGCCACGCCCCCTTCCGCCACTGGCCACGCCTCAAGCGCTGACCTCACAAAGATGGCGGCGCTGCCCGCCTCTCTGACCTCTCCATCATGGCGGACGCCACGGCCTCGCCCTTCCCAATATGGCGCCGGGGCCCTTCCTAACGTGGCGGCGCCTCACAAGCCGCGGGTTCGAGCCTCTCCTTGGCCCGGAGCTGCTCTCACCCCTTTATTCGCCCCCAATTCACTCGGATTTCCCCCCAAATTACCACGGCCCCTCCCCCGTGCTGTAAAAATCGCGGCTTTATTAAAAAAGGCCCCAAACTGCGCAGGAAAGGCGAGAGAGCTCAGTGCCACTCCGCCCCTTCCTCCCAATAAAGCAGCAGCGGTGCACCAAGCGTGAACCCCCTGCCCGCCCCGAGAACCCCCCCGAGCTCAGGATGGCCCAGAGGGCGGCCCGGGGGGCTGCGGGGAATGCAGGCGGGCGAGCTGCTGTGGGGTGGCAAGCGCCCGGAGCAGGCGGTTCTCCCGCTCCAGCGCCGCGCGCCGCTCACTCAGCTCCCGGATCTGCTCCCGCAGCGCCTCCACCTCCTCCCGCACTGCCAGCAGCAGGTGGGACTTCACCAGGTCCTGTGGGGAGAGGTGTCAGGTCCCACCCAGAGCACCCCACGTCCAGGACCCAAATCCTACATCCAGATCGCACAGCCGCCCACACAGGCCAGTTATGACCTAACGCCTCCCTCCCAGCACCCAAGTCTCACATCCAGCTCCCAGAGCCGCCATATCATGGACCCAAAGCCCCCACAGCCTGGTCCTACAGCTCCCATGGGGACCCTGAGCCCCCTCGCCCCTTTCAGGACCAACACCGCACCCCGGGGTCCCCAGTCATCAATCTCCCCGGGATCTCACCATGGCCCTCTCAATCTTGTTGTCGATGGCGGTGACACCGCTGCCGGCGCTGGGATAGAGGAGGGACAAGGATGGGGTGAGACAGACAGATGGACACCGCCCCTCCCCCACCTCGGACACCTTGGGTGAGTGGGGGAGGGGCAGAGTTTCCCCTTCCGCCCCCCCCCCCCGTTTCTTTCTCCTTTTCTGTGTGGGGGAGGGGCACTCGCGCCCCTCCCTCGCACCTGCCCGGCCCCGCCCCACACCGGAAGCCCCCAACCCGGAAGTCCCCAGAGCGGAAGTCCCGCCTCACCCCTCGTCCTCGCTCTCCTCGCCAGCCAATCCCAGGCGCGCGCTGAGCTCAGCCCCGCCCCCTGGGCGTGGCGAGGGGGGTTTTGGGGGCAGCGCCTGTAAACAAAGGGAATTTAGGGGGATCGGGAGCGAGGTCAGCGTGGCCCCGCCCCAAGGAGACCCCGCCCCCTCACCTGCTGCACGAGCTGCGCGAAGGCCCCGAGAGACCGGGGTTGGTGGGGGGCGGCGATGGCCCGGGGGGCGTCCAGAGACACCGGCACCCTCCCCCGCCGCCGCCGCCTCCCCGCGGTGAAGCGTCCCGCTCGTAGAAATCGCGGCAGAGCCACCGGCCCCGCCGCAGCACCTCCCCCGGCGACAGTAAGCGAACGAGCCGGAACCGGGACCCGCTGGGGCTGCCGGAGGAGGACGAGGAAGAACCGGTCGCGGCGCCGGAGGCATCGCCGGGCGCGGTCCCGCTGCCGCCGCGGACGCTGGTTATGGCGAAGCCGCTTTTCTTGCGGCTCATGGGGGCGGCGGCGGCGGGAGGAGGAGGAGGAACATGGCGGGGCCGGCCCGGAGCCGTTACCGGCGGCGGCGGCGGCAAGAACCCGGAAGTGCGAACCGGAAGTGATGTTGCCCCTTAAGGCGTGACGGCGCCGCCCCAGACCGCGCCTCCCTCATAGAAAACCACGCCCCCGCGGCGCGCCCTTGCGCCACGTGACTTCTCAGCGCTCCGCGGGTCCTCCGCGCCGCCAGGGGGCGGCAGCGCAGCCGCGGCGCGTCCCGGACGCTGCGTCAGCGCCAATGGAGCGGCGCGAGCGGGAGGCGGGAGCGGCCGGTGAGGGAGGAGGGGAGGGATGGGGGTGGGCCCGGGGCACCCCCCGCGCCCGGTGACCACCCGCTGCCCCTCCCCCGCAGGCCGCTAGAGCACCCCCCGCCATGGGCCAACGCCCCCCGTGAGCCCCCGGCCCGGGCCCGGCCGTGCTGGCGGCGGTGGGGGGGGGGGCGCGGCGGAGGAATTTCCCCCCCCCCCCAACCCTGGGACCCCCGAGAGAGCGACAGGTAACGAGGGGCGGGGTGGGAGGAGGCCGAGCGCCCTGGGGGGGGAGAGAGGAGCCCGGTGTCCTGGTGGGGTGGGGGGACCCCGGACCCTGTATCCTGGGGGGGTGGGGGAAGTGATGGGGGGACCCCAGGACTGAGAGTAATTTGAGCGTTTGGGTGGGGAGGAGGAGTCTTGGGGTGCTGGGGGGAACCGGACGGGTTTGAGGGATCCCCAGCACCGGTGTGAGCGGAGGGAGCCGGGTGCTCGGGGGGTTTCACAAGCGTTCGGATGGGTTTGGGGGTACCTCGGCATCACCGCGGAGGGGTCCTCGTGGGGTTCGGGAACCCGGCGGGCGGGGGTGCAGGGGGACCCCAGGATCCCTTCTGGGGGGGTGGAAGGGTAGACGGACTCAGCCTCCAGGTGGGGAGGGGGGTCCTGGGAGGGGACTGAGGCGTCTGGGGGGGTTTGGGGAGGGCGGGCATTTGGGACCACACGAACAAGTGGGGGCTGGGGCCTTGAGGGTCGCGGTGGGCAGGGAGATGTGGAGGTCCGGGTGGGGCGGGGAGGGTCTCAGGACACGGGGTCCGGGTGGCTCTCAGGACCAGATTTCGGGGGGCGGGGGTGGGTGGGGGGGGGTCCCAGGTCCGGGAGGGGGCGGGGTCTGAAGGCCCCGCCCCCAGCCATGAGCGCCCCCCCGCGGTCGGAGCTCGCCGCCGCCGCCGCCGCCCTGCTGCGCCTGGGCGAGGAGCGCCCCCCGGCGGCCGCCATGAACCTGCTGCAGCGCAAGGGCCGCCCCGAGTGGCGCCCCCGCGAGGAGGAGCCGCGCAAGGGGTGAGGGGACAACGGGGACACGCGCCGGGGGAAGAAACCCCCCGAGACCACCCTGGGGGGAAACCGGTACCCCTGGGACCACCCTCAGGGGACACCGGGACCCCCAGGACTACTCTGGACCACTCTGGGGGGACACTGGGATCCCTCCTGACTGCCCTGGGAGGTCACCCCACCCTGGGAATTCCCCCTGCAGGACCCCGACTCACCCCAGGGAAACCTGGGACTTCCACCCCTTTCCAGAACCCCCCTGCAGAGAGCTGCAATGGCCCCCTGCGCTCGTGGGATGACCCCCCAGACCCACGGCCCACCCTCTGCACCTCAGAACCCCTGAAGATGGGGGACCACAGTTCCCCCCTGTATCCCAGTGCCCCTGCCCCAGGGGAGCCAAGTCCCAGAGAATTCCTGAGTGGGTCAGGGAGTCCCCAGAAATTTTGGGGTCGCCCTGACCCGCTGTGTCCCCTCCTCAGGGTCCCCAAGGCGCGGGACGGGGGGTCCCTGCGTCGCCCACTGCGCGTGGGGTTCCTGACCCTGCCAGCGCCGCAGGAACGCGGCCCCCGGCCCTGTGCCCCTGGCATGGCCCCCCGCTCCCTGTCCTGCCACGCTGTGGGGCTCCCGGACTCGGGGGTACCCCTGCGCCCCCCTGGGCCCCGCACCGGGCCCCCCGAGGGCCGGGGGCTCGAGGCACCGCCCGCCAAGAGAGGTGGTGAGTGGAACTGGCGGGGCTTGGGGAGTGCTTGGTGGGGCTGGGGGGCGATGGAGGAGGTGGGGGTGAGGGGGCTCAGGGCGGTTGGGGTGGCAGGGAGGGGACACGAGGGCTTTGAGGGGGCAGGGAGGGCGTACCACCCCCCTGACACCCCTCCCTTCCCCAGGCACCCCCCGGGGGGCTGCGTGCGGCAGACGCCTCCCCTGAAGCCCTCGCGCAGCCCCCAGACCCGGCTGTCGGCCGGGGCCCCCCACCCCCCCTGGCCGAGCAGGGGGAGGGGGAGGAGCCCGTATACATCGAGATGGTGGGGGACGCCCGGGGGATCCCGGGGACGGATCCCCGGCGGGGGGGGCCGGGAGGAGCACCCCCCCCTCCCGCCGAGGAGCCCGAAGCCATTTATGAGGAAATGAGCTGCCCCCTGCCCGCGGGGGAGGGGCCGGGACACGCCCCTTTCCACGGACACGCCCCATTCCACGGACACGCCCCCCACGCCGCTTTCAGTGGCCACGTGCCGCACTCTGGCCACGCCCCCTACACCGGCCACGCCCCCTTCTCTGGCCACGCCCCTCACGCCGGCCGTGCCCCCTTCATAGGCCACGCCCCCTTCTCCGGCCCCGCGCCCATCCCCCCGCCCTTCCCCAACCTCCTCCCGCCCCGCCCCCCCCCGCTGGCCCCGCCCCCGAGGGCGCCTCGCGCCTGCCGCTCCCCTCGCGCCGCGAGGCGCCTCCCCCCGCCCGCGCGCGCAGCCACTCCACGCCCCTCCCCCCGCACCACGCGCCGGGAGGGGCGGGGCGCGAGCGCGGGGGGCGGGGCTCGGGCCGCTGCCGCTCCCGCCTTCCGCCGAAGCCCCGCCCCCCGGAAAGCGCCCGCCCGCCTACGAGAGCCTGCGGGGGGGCGTGGCCTCGGGAGGCCCCGCCCCGGCCCGCGAAGATGACCCGCCCTTACGCCGAGGGGGCGGAGCCTCCTCCCGGCGCGGGAAGGAGACCGAGAGTGAGTGACGGGGAGGGGGCGGGGCTTGCGGCGGGGCCGGGCCCCATGGGCGGGGCTGACTCCCCCTCCCCCCTTTTCGCAGAGGCGCCGGAGCCCCCCCGGGAGGAGCGGGGGGGGGCGGGGGCCGTTCCCCCCCCTCGGGGATCCCCGTCCGGGCCGAGGGGCCCCGGGGGCGGCCGGGACCCCCCCTTCCCTGCCAGACCTTCCCTGCCTGCGGGAGACCCTCGGGTACGTGCGGTGTGGGGGCCGGTGTCGGGACATGTCGCGACGCACCGAGGGGGCGGGAGGAGATTGCGGGGCAGATGGGGACACCGGGGGGACACGGAGGAACACGGGGAAATGGGGGGGGCAAGAGGTTACGTGAGGATACCGGGGGGGGCGTCATGTAGAGCGACGCGGGGAGGCATCCTGGGGGGAACGGGGGACATTTACGGGGACAGAGAGATCTTGGGCGGCCACAGAAATGGGGTGTCCTGCAACGGGGGTGACACGGGGAGGGTGGCAAGGGGGGTGACACCGGGGCGGTGGCAGGGGGTGACCCCGTGTCCCCCTGACACCCCCCTCCCCATCCCCAGAGCTCCCCGGGGGTCCCCGCCTGGGCCGCTCCGCCTCCACCTCGGGGGTGCGCCAGGCCGGGGCCCCCCCGTTCCCACGCGGTCCCCCTCATCGCGCCCCCTCTCCGGAGGGGTCCCCGGCGGGGGTCCCGGGGGGGGGTTCCCCGCCGCCCCCCGGCCCCGGGACGGGCAGCTGCAGGAGGTGATCGACCGAAAACGCTGCGTCTGCACCGAGATAAAGGCGCGGGGGGGGCGGGGGGGGGGGCTGTGCAAGCAGGACAGCCTGCCCCCCCTGCCCGCCCCCCCGCCTGGAAAGGGGGGGCCGCTCCCGAGGGCCGCCCCCCGCCCCCGCCGCCTCCCGGCACCCCCCGGCCCGCCGGCCCCACGCCGTGCTCTGGGACACCGCGATCTGACCCCCCCGGGGTGCCTGGAGCACCCCAAATCCTGCCCCTATAACTTCGGGGGGGTCCCCAAAATCATGGGGGGGGCTCCTAAAGATAAAAGGGGGGGGCTGCTAAAGTGGGGAGGGGGGGCGACACGGCTGGGCCGGGTTGGGGAGAAATGGGGGTGGGTATTTATGGTATGTTGAGCCCTCCCGTAAGTAACGGGGTGGACACGCTCCTCAAACAAAGGGGGGAGGATGGAAACCACCCCCCCCCGGGGTAACAGGGAGGGACCCCAAAAAATGGGGGGGAAAAAAAACAACCCCAAAAAGTGGGGCGGGTTCGACCCCCTCATTAAGGGGGATTTAAACCCCCCCAGTGCGGGGGGGCTTCCACTAAGGGGGTCTCGAGCCTCAATATCGGGGTACAGCTCCCCTTGTGAACTAAGGGGGTCCCTATAAACGGGCGGTAGAACTCCCCAATAAAGGGGGGGGGGGTTCACCCCTCCCTAGGGGTGTCCAGCCCCCCCGAAAAAGTGGGGGGGGAATCACTCCTCAGTTGGGGTGTCCAGCCCCCCGAAAGGGGAGGGTGCTGTAACTGCTTTGCAATGTATTTATGGGGGGGGTATTTATGGGGGTGCATCAAGCAGGGGCCGGGGAGGGGGTTCCACTCCGGGGGTCCGCAGTGCGGCCTGTGGGGGGTGCGGGTGGGTGTTGTGTTGGAGGGGGG
Source organism: Corvus cornix cornix (assembly GCF_000738735.6). Taxonomy (NCBI): domain Eukaryota; kingdom Metazoa; phylum Chordata; class Aves; order Passeriformes; family Corvidae; genus Corvus; species Corvus cornix. The sequence continues at coordinate 34,219 of NW_024108682.1, forward strand.
GCCCCCAGTGCGGGGGGGGTGAGAGGGGAGGGGGGGATCTCCTCTGGGATTTTGGGTGGGGGACCATGGGGGGGAGCAGAGGGCCCCCCCAACCCTTTCCTGGGACTCCCCCCAGGTCCTCTGTGCCTCATCCCCCCTCCGCTGCCCCCCCCCGTTACCAGAATTGCCTTTGTCCCCGCGGGGTCTGGGGGGGCCCCAATCTGGGGGGGGGGCATGGGGACGGGGGGGTTTTGTAACGTGGTTCTGTGCACTATTAAAGAGAGATGCAGCTGGAAACGCTTGTCGAGAGGGGGGACCCCAAAAATGGGACTGGGACCCCCCCCCTACAGCCCCTCACAATATGGTCAGAGGGGAAGAATAGGGGGTTTGGGAGAAAATGACCCCAAATGAGGTGATGGAGGAGGTAATAATAGTGAGTTTGTGGGGAAATGACCCAAAAAGAGAGGGAATGATAGTGAGTTTGTAGGAAAGTAACTCAAAGGAAGGGGGGGGGGGGGCTGAATAATAGTGAATTTGTGGGAAAATGACCCAAAAAGGGATGAAGGAGTTGAAATAATAGTGAAGTTTGGGAGAAACGACTTAAAATAGAGGGGAGTAATAGGGATTTTTCTGTGATAAACGCCCAAATCGAAGGGAGTAATAGGAAATTTATAGGAAAGTGACCCACATTAGGGAGCCTTTACCTCGGTTTTGGGTATAAAACACTCACCAAGAACATTAGTAATGGGGGGGAGAGACCCCGAGTGAGGGCATTGAGACTCCCCAGATGGTCTCGTGCTGTGGTGGAGAGAACCAACAATGGAGAATTTGGGGGGAAATTATCTCAAAAGAGGAATTTTTTCCTCTGACGGGCTCGGGGAGGACGGCGCTGAGGGGACGAAAAGGGCGGGAAGAGCCGGGAGGGCGGAGACCCCCCCAGACCCCCCCTCCGTCACAGCGGGAAGAGCCGGGACGCGCCCGTGGTGGAAAACGCTGATTTTCCGTGAAACCTCCCCAAAATGGGGCGTTTCCCGCCGTGTCGGGGGGGCGAATCCCCTCACGGCGGGGGCGGGGCTGGCGCTGAGGGGACGGAAAGGGCGGGAAGAGCCGCGCGCAGCACGGGACGCCAGGGGGCGCTGCTCGCGGCACGCGGCCAATCAGCGGCGGCGCTGCGGCGGGGGCGGGGCCCGCGGGAGCGGGAAGATGGCGGCGGGCGGCGGCGGTGCCGGGCCGGGCGCGGGGCCCGGCGGAGGCCCCGGAGCCCGCAGGGGCAGCGCGAACCGGGACGCGGAGGCCGAGGTTTGGTGCCGGCGGGTGCGGGAGCTGGTGAGCGCGGTCCCCGCCAACCGGCTCTGCTTCGAGTGCGGCCAGCGCGGCGTCACCTACGTGGACATCAGCGTGGGCAGCCTCGTGTGCACCGGCTGCTCTGGGGCGCTGTGAGCTGGGCGGGGCCGTGGGTGTGAGGGCGGGGCCGCGGGAGGCGGCGGGGCCAATTTAGCCCAGGGGGGCGGGGTCAGCTCGCGGTGGGTGGGGCCACACCGGGTCAAGCGGCCATTGATTGGCTGCGGCCGCTGGGGGGCGTGGCTTAGCGGGAGGGGGCGTGGCCGAGGCACGTTGCTCCGCATGCTTGAGTTCTTGGATGACTTTTTTTGAGAGAAAAAGCTCCGTTTTGGGTGTTTATGGGCGCAGGGGGGGCGCTGCCCCCCCGAATCCCTACGCAGGCGGGGACTGAACCCCCCCCACCGTGTCAAGTCCATTTCCATGACGACGTTCACCGAGGCCGAGGTGCTGTTCCTGCAGGAGCACGGGAATGAGGTAAGGGAGGGGCTGTGAAGGCCCTGCTCTTTTCATCCCACCCTGCCCACATCCCCATGTCCCCTCCCCGATCCCCCCAGGCCTGCAGGCGGGTCTGGCTTGGCACCTTCGACCCCCGGACTTCACTGCTCCCTGACTCCTGCGACCCCCAGAAGCTGAAGGAGTTCCTGCAGGAGAAATACGAGAAAAAACGATGGTATAAGAGGAGTTGGGGGCACATTTGTGGAGGGCAGTACTGTGTGAGGACCCTCTCAGTCAGTATTTTGCCCTCCCTTGGCAGGTATGTGGCACCAGAACAAGTGAAAGCCCCCCAAAGCAACACAGCGGAGCCTGCGCCCCCCCAGCTCCTCCATGGGGACACGGGGACACTGCCACAGGTGAGACCGGGGCACTTTTGGGGGTACCCAGGGGGAATTCCACCCCCTGACCTTGTGGTGCCCCCCCAGCCCCGCCAAGCCACCCACCGCCTCCCCAGCCTGCCCGAAAGGCCAGCACCGACCTCCTGGCTGACATCGGGGGCGACCCCTTTGCTGGCCCTGCCCCAGGACCTGCCTTTGCTGCCTTCTCCGGTGAGCTGGGGATGTTTCGGGGTGCTCTGGGAGGGCTGGGAGGGTACTGGTCATGGAGCATGGGGGTCTCTTGGGGGCCTGGTGACCAGCTATGAGTGACCCCAGCCCCCTCCCCAGGCCTAGCCCCACCCCGGTCTGCCTTCCCCGGTTTTGATGCCTTTGGAACCAGCCCTGGAGCACCAGCATTTGGGGGAGCTGTGCCCCCCTTCCACACCCCACCCACCACCACAGGTACCCTGAGACTCCCCAGGACTCTTGGGATGGGGGCTTGGGGTCTTCCTGGCAGCCTATGGGGGACTAGGGAGGGGTTTGGTGTCCCCCCATACCTTTGGAACACCTGGGATTAATGGGAAAGGGGGAGTTGAGGTCTCCCCATTCCTTGTGGGGTTCTGGGCATGGGGCTTGGGGTCCCAGCACCATTCTAAGGTAACTGTGGGGCCAATGGGGAAGGATTTGGTGGCAACCTGAGACCCCTGGAATTTTTGGAGAGGGGGGAGGAAGTCCCCCCCATCACATTCTGGGGGCTGGGGAAGGAGTTTTAGGTCCCCTCCCATCCAGGATTAGTATCAACCCTCTCTTTGTCGAGTGTTGGGGGCGGGGGGGGGGGCTTTGGGGGCTCTGTCACTCTCAGGGGTCCTAGGAGCTTTTGGGGACCCTGCCATGGTTTCTCTCTTGCACCTGCAGGGGGTGGGGCCACCTCTGTTCTGCCCACAGGGGGAGGAGCTTCTGTCAGGTAGTGCCCCCCCTTTTCTCCCCCTACCTTGCTGAGCGTGCAGGACCTGACCCTCCCCCCCTCACGGCTCACCCCTCTCCCCTGCAGCCTCTTTGGGACCTTCCGTGCCCCCCCAGCGCTGCCCTATGGGGGTAAGTCAGGCTTCATCCCCAACCCTTCGGACCTCTAAAGGTGAGGGAGGGCCCAGGGGTGACACCTGTGCCCCCCCACCCAGGCTACACCAACCCCTTCACAGCCCCCGTGACCCCCAGACCCTCCACCAACCCCTTCCAGAGCAACGGCCCTGGTGAGTGACCCCCTGACCCCCCCCCACTCCCCCGACCAGGATGGGATCTGGGGGGTCCCCAATGCTGTGTCCCCTCTTTTAGGTGCTGCTTTCACCTCGCCCCCCGTTCCTGGGGGATTCCCCAGCCCCTTCCAGGCTGATGGTAAGAGCCGGAGGGGAGTGGGGGTGTTAAATATTGGGGAAACCTCTGCCCAACCCCCCCCCCGCTGACTCCTCCCCATTTCACCCCCCAGGATTGCCTTTTGGTGGGTTCAACGTTGCCAAAGCTTCCACCAACCCCTTTGTGGTGAGGAGGGGGCCAGGGGAGAGTTGAGGAGGTGAGGGGAGGTTCCTCAACCCCCTTTCCCTGCTGCTGACCCCCCCCTTTTGTGCCCCCTGCAGACGGCTCCGACCCCAATGGCCCCATTCGGCATCAGGCACCCGAGCACCAACCCCTTCCTCTGACTGCTGCTGCTCGTGGGGCGCTTGGCCCATCCCTCACAGCCCCCCCAGATTGTGGGGAGCCCCTCCTCCTCCGCCGGGACTAGGTTTTATTTTTGGTTTGAGAGATTTATCGTGATATCTAATATATATTCGATAGAAACGGCTTCGATCTTGGTACCTCTCTGGAACTGAAACTCCCCCGCCGCAATCGCCCCTCCCCTCTAAATCCGTGGGGCCCTCACTAAAGATGGCGGCCACGGGTGGCGCCCTCACAGCTCTGCCCTCAGCCAAGATGGCGGCCCCCGCAGTCCCCTGCCTGCCCTCAGCCAAGATGGCGGCCGCCGCAGTCCCCTGCCTGCCCTCAGCCAAGATGGCGGCCCCCGCAGTCCCCTGCCTGCCCTCAGCCAAGATGGCGGCCGCCGCAGTCCCCTGCCTGCCCTCAGCCAAGATGGCGGCCGCCGCCTCACCGCTGAGGGCACCGCCTGCCCTCAACAAAGATGGCGCCGAGGCTGCGCTGGGGGCGGGGCTTCGCTGAGGCTCCGGCGGGGGGGAGGGGGTAATTAAGGGTGGTCTCGGGGGGGGGACGACACCCCCAACCCCCCCCGCGGGGCTCGGGCCGGGCTCAGCTCCTCCAGGACCTGCTGGGGGAAGGGGGGAATTAGTGGGGGTTAATTTGGGGAGGGGGTTAATGGGGGGTGACACAGCGTAGCTGGAGGGGGAGCATCCCCTTTTGGGCGCAGAAAAGACAAAAACGGACAAAAAGCTCAGCAGTGGCAGGCAGGAGACGGACAGGACTGAAACCACCTCCCCCCCCCAAAAAAAACCTAGTGACACCCCCCCCAGGTTTTGGTCCCACCCGGTGACCCCCCCAATCATCACACAGAGACGGGGATGTACCAAGTATAAGTTTGGGGGAGATATCCATACTTAGGACACAAAATAATGATTATAATTAATTATAATAAAAACGATATAATAGTTAAATATAATAATTTTAATAATAATTAATTACAATAAATTTTGGTCATCTGTATTTTAACATCTTTCCATTATAATTAAGTTACAATTAACTATAATTATTAACTTATTATGCTCACAGTCTTGTATGACAACTCATTATAATAACTCATTATAATAGCTCATTATAATAGTAACAACTCATAATAATAATAAAACTCATAACTCATTATAATTAATTATAATGTGAATAATTAACATCACACCCCCAGGGGGGCAAAAGGGGTTCAGCCCCTCCCCCTTCCCTGCCTCAGTTTCCCCAGCGTTAAGGCACAAGAAAAGGGGAGGGGGGGGGAGGGAAAGGTGCAGAGGCGGGACCCCCCCCGGGGGTTTGGGGGCTCCCCCGAGGTTTTGGGGGGGCTCCCCCGGGTTTGGGGGTCCCTCAGCAGCCAAAGAGCGCGCGGTGGGCGGCGACGAGCAGCGCCATGAGGAGGCCGTAGAAGAGCGCGAAGAGCAGCCCAGGGGGGGTGCGCCGGGGACGGGGGGGCTTCACCTGGGGGGGGAACCCCATGTCAGCTGTGGGAGGGCGCAGGACCCCCCCGAATCAACCTCCCCCTCACCAAAACGGTACCTCGGGGACCCCCGAGCGCCGGCAGGGGAAGGGCTGCGGCGTCCGGCGGGTGCTGGGGGGGCTCTGGGGGGGAAAAAGGGGGGGTCAGGGAGGGTTTGGGGGGTAAATTTTAAAAAAAAGGGGCATGGAGGGCTTGGGGGGTGTTTGTTGGGCTTACGCAGGTGCCAGAGACATAAAAAAGGGTTTTGGGGTAATGAGAGGAGTCAGGGGAGAGGTTGGGGTTCAGGGGGATTTGGGGGTTCTAGAGGGGTCTGAGGAGGCTAGGGGGGTCTTGAAGAGTTCTGAAGGATTTTGTGCAGAGTGGGGGTGGCTGGGAGGTTTTAGGGGAGTCGGGGGGTGTTTTCAGAGTTCAGGGGCATGTTTTGGGGTTGGGGGGGATGTTTTGGCGTTGTGGAGATTTCAGGGAGGTGTTTCGGGCAGATCTGGGGGGGTTTTGGGATTTAGGGAGTGTTTTGGGGTTCCGCGGGGGGGCTTTGGGGGTCCCACTCACAGCCCAGGGGCGCAGCCGGGCGGCCACACGGCCAAGCAGCTCCGAGTCCCCCAACTCATCCGGGAGCCGCAGCTGCAGCAGTGCCTCGAGGCTCTGTGGGGATGGGGTCACAGCAGGGACCCCCCAAAACATGTGAGGGGGGAGCAGACCCCCAAACCCCCCCAAAATAAACGGGGAGGGGAGGGAGGGTCATTACCTGGCGCATCTCAGCGATCAACTCCCGCTGGTTGGGGTCCGGGGGGGCTGCGGGGGAGATTTGGGGGGGTCACGCCCTGGGGGGGCACTGGGGGAGGGTACAAGGGGGGGGGGGAGGCGTGTCCTACCTGGTTTGGGGGCACTGCAGGAGGAGGAGGAGGTGGGGCCAAGGCAGGCGCTGGGTTTTGGGGGGGTGGAGGGGGGGCCAGGGGCTCTGTCGGGGTCCTGGGGGAAGTGGAGGAGTAATTAAGACTCCTGTTAATTAGGGCTGAGCCTGAAGGAAGGGGTAACTGAGACCCGTGTTAATTAGGACTGAGCCTAACGAGGTCCTCACCGGCATCGTCGTCGTCCAGGGGGGTCTCTGGGGGGGGCTCCTGTGGGGAGTGAGAGCAGCCAGTGCCTGGCCCTTGTCCCCTGATCCCATTCCCAACGTCCCAAACCCACCCCCAGTCCCTGTCCCAGTCTGCCCCCTCCATCCCCACCCGTCCCCAGTCCCATCCCTGATTTCCAGCCCCAAATCCACCATCCCAGCCCCCAATTCCTAATCCCTGTCCCCAGTTCCCAACCCCAAACCCCCAGTACCTGTCCCGACTCCTCTTCCTCTCCCTCTCTCTCCACACCTCCAGGTTCTTGGGGCGTCTCCGGGAAGTGGGGACCCCTCTAGGGAGAGGGGGAGTCAAAACCCCCCAAAATCTTCCCTGAGCCCCCAAACTCTCCCTGAACCTGCCAAACCTCCCCAAGCCCCTCACCTGATATCCTCGGGGGTGTCACCTCTTGGGGTCTGGCTCTGCTGCTCCTGGGGGACAAAGGGGGGCCCAGGATTTGGAGGGGAACCCCAAAACTTGAGGGGGGGGTTCAGGGAGGGTTGGGGGGGTTATGTCACCTCAGGCGTGGGCTCCTCCTCAAGCTGCTCCGGGTCACTGTCACCAGCTGTGGGGACAAGGGGTGTGACAGGGGGGTCCCCAGAAGGTGACAGGAGGTCCCGGGGGGGGTTTTGGGGGTTCCACCCCCCTCACCTGCCCCACTGCGCATCTCCCTGTGCTGCCGGGACAGCTCCGAGGACTCATCCGTGGACTGAAATGGTGCCAAAGGGGGGTGCAGGGTGGGGGAGTCAGTTGAGGAACACACCAAATTTCCCCTCTGCCCCCCAAAATGCCCCCAAATCCCACCTCGTTCCCTGACCAGCGCTTGCTGCCGCTGTCGACGCTGTGGAAGCCAGAGTCCAGCCCCCCCGTGGCCAGAGGGGACACGGCTCGTCCGGGGGACTGCAGAGGGCAAACAGGGCTGAGAGACCCCAAAAACCCCCTGGAGGGGACAGTGGGGTCCCCCCTCTTTGCGCCCCTCCTTTACCATGCTGGGGGGGGGTGGGCGGCAGCCTCGGTTTCCAGGTACTTGAAAATGTGGACTTTGCCCTTCAGGCAGATCTGGGGGGGCACAGGGGTGTCAGGTGGAGCTTTTGGGGGTCGAGGGATCCCCCGGGGCCCCACTCACGTGGGCGGGGGGAACTGGAGAGGGTTGCTGTCCGCCAGCAGCATTTGGAGGTGCCGGAGCCGCCGGAAGCAGCGCGGGATCGCGACCACCCGGTTGCAGGAGAAATCCAGCCGGACCAGGGGTAACTCCGAGAGCTCTGAGGGGAGGATACGGACACGCGAAGGATCAACAGGACCCTCCCAAAGCAGAGGGACCCGCCCCGAGTCCCTCACCTACCCTCGGGCAGAGCCGAGAGCTGGTTCCGCCGCACATTGAGGTCCCGCAGCGCCCGCAGCTGCCCCAGCCCCGGCGGCAGCGCCCGCAGCCGGTTACAGCCGACGTCCTGCGGGGCAAAGCGGGGGTCAGGGGGGGTCCCAACACAACCCGACCCCCGCGGGGCTCGACCCCCGTGCCCCGGCGCTCACCAGCTGCCGCAGCGTGCGCAGGGCGCCGAGGTTCGGGGGCAGCTGGGCCAGGCGGTTGTTGCTGGCGTTGAGGACGCGCAGGGGCAGGAGGCAGAGGCAGGCGGGCAGAGAGCTCAGCTGGTTGCGGCTGCGGGGGGCACGGCGGGGTCACGGGGCGCTGCTGGACCCCCCCAAATCGCCCTCTCGGGGCTGGGCCGTACCTGAGGTCCAGGTGCGCCAGGGCCTGGAGGTTGGCTATGGCCGGGGGGACGCTGCGCAGGCAGTTGTGGTACAGGCTGAGCCCCTCCAGCGAGACCAGGCGACAAGCGGCCTCGGGCACCTCCCCGAAACGGTTCCGGGACAGGTCTGGAGGGACGAGGGGGACACGGGGGGACATGCGGGACAGGGACGGGGACCCACAGGGACGGGGGATCCTCACGGAGGGAGAGGGACTGATGGGGACAAGAGATCTTCAGGGATAAGAACAGGGGACGCAGATCCCGGGGACAGGGGTGCTGATGCCCCCCCAACCGCCCCGTCCGTGGACTCAGACCCGCCCAGCAGCGAGGGGGAAACTGAGGCCGCCGGACCGCTCGGACCAGGCGCTCCGGCTCGTCCCGTCCCGGCGCCTCCTCACCCGCCTCCGGCACCTCCCGCAGGCCTCGGGCTCCGGGAGGCGCCGAAAGAGGCGGGGCACCCGCAGCCTCCCCTGGGCGGGGGGAAACATCCCGAGTGGCCCCGGGGTGTGGAGAAGGGTCGGGGGTCCTGCCCCCGGTCCGCGGCCTCACCGGCTTGTGTGGTGTCGCTGAGGTCCCAGCGCCGCGCCGCCGCCGCCGGGAAGGCGCGCAGCCGCCGGCCGGCCAGGCTGAGGGTGCCGCAGGCCTCTGCTTCTTCCAGGGCGCGTTCAGTGCCGGCTCCTCCGGGCAGGCGGCCCAGCGGCGGCGGCGGCAACTCAGCCGTGACAGCCCCCACCGCCCCCGCGGCCATGGCGGCCCCGGAGCTCCGCTCGCCGCGGCCGCCGCTGCCCGACTGAGCCCCGGACACTTCCGGACCCCGCCACAGGGGCGGGGTCAGAGCGGCAGCCAATCAGAACAAGGGGCGCGCGGGACGGCGGCGAATCGGAGAGGGCGAGTGGGGGGCTTCGTCAGGAGAGATGCGGAAGTTCGCTCTTTGATTGATAGGTAAGTTGACCAATCGTCATCAAGCCGCGGTGGGTGTGGTGCCCAACTGCAGCCAATCACAGCTAAGGCACGCTCCACCAACGGCGAGCGAGAAGGCGGAGCCCGTTGCTTGGCAACGGCCCCGACAATTTTGGTGGCAGCAGCCAATCGGATTCGAGGAGACCCCAGATTGATGTGCAAAGCAACCAATCGTCTTGAGGCAAAGGCGGAATTAGGAGAGCCTGGGGACCGGGCGGGGCGGGGCGGCTCCACCAATCAGGAGTGAGAGCAATGATTGACAAGCACGGAAGGAGCAAGGAAGCCAATCAGAGGCAGAACTGAGGTAAGCACCGCCCCCAGCGTTATTGGGAGCCACGCCCCAACTGGCCACGCCCCTCTCTTGGCCCCTTCCCCCGAAACCCCGCCCCCCACCCCTCATAAAGGAGCCGCACCATTTAAAGGGACGTCACGGGGAGTCCCCCGGCGGCCTTCCCCATGTTGGGGGGTCCAATCTGTGCCCCCCTTGAGTGCGGAGCAAGGGCGGGGTCCCCCCAGCACCTTCACTCACATGCTCCAGCGCTGCACCCTTTATTTGCATATGTGCGGGGGGCGTCCCCCCAACTCGGGGGGCTCCGGAGGGGCCCCGGGGGGCTCCGGGGGGTCTCAGGGGGTCCCCCGACACGGCTTCTTGCTGAGGTTCCCCAGAACCTGCTGCTGCTGCGGGCGGTAGGGCACGACGAAGGCGTCGGGGGGCAGCAGGGCTCCCCCGTCCCCCCCCAGCCGCCCCATCAGGACATAGCTGGAGCCTGGAAGAGATTTGGGGAGGGGGTGTCAGAACCTGGAGGGCCACAGAGACCCTTGCAGGCCCCCCCGGGCGCACCCACCTTTCTTGAGCGCGGGACAGAGGTGACAGGGCAGCTGCAGCCGCAGCGTGGTCCCCTTGGTTGGCTGGGGGACCCCCAGGCCCCCCGACTTGTAGAGGCTGAGGACGGACACCACGGCCCAGCCCGGCTCCTGGGGGGACCCCCGCGACACCGATTTCACCGTCCCCGTCAGCACTGGAGGCACAGGAAGGGGGGGGTCAGGCACCCCAAAACCTCGGACGCCCCCGTGGTTCGGGTTTGGGGGGGGCCCAACCTCCCCTGCCTCTCCCCGACCCCATTTTCTCACCGAAATCGCTGCTGCAGAAATTGCTCTGGAGGGTCCCGGCGCGGCGGCAGCGCTGGGGGCAGGGGGTCCCTGCGGGGGGGGTCGTGGGGGGCCCGCTTTGGGACTGGGGGGGGGTTTCCCCTTCCCGCCCCCCGGGGTTTCGGGGGGGGGTCTCGGGGGCGCTGCCCCGGTCCCGCAGGGTGTAGGTGGCCGAGAAGCCGTCGGCGGTGACGCTCAAGTCCGACACGAACTGGACCAGCAGCTCCGGGGAGCTGGACAGGATGGGGCTGGGGGGACACGGGGGTCAGGGGAGGCTTTGGGGGGAACACGAAAGGGGCTGGGGGGGTCCAGGGTGGGGTTTGCGGGGGGGGTCAGGAAGGGTTTGGAAGGTCAGGATGAGGCTCGGAGGGGTCCTGGGAGGGGGCGGTAATCGGAGGGGTCAGGAAGGGTTTGGAGGGAACGGGAGGAATTGGGAGAGGTCGGGAGGGGTTTGGGGGAGTCCCGGGTAGGTTTGGGGGGTGGTCGGGAGGGGCTTGGGGGAGCAGGTTGCTGTCAGGGTGGTTCGGGGGGGGGTCAGGGTGGAGTTAGGAGGGATCGGGACAGTTTGGGGGGGCTCACAAAGGGTGGGGGGGGCTCAGCCGGGTCTGGGGGGGGGCTGCGGGAGCTCGGGGGGGGCTCACCCGGGGGTCTCCTCCCCGCAGAAGCGCCCGAGGCGCCGCGCGTCGTCCCGCGCCCCCCCCTCGAACACGGCCACGTAATCGTAGCGGCAGTGGGGGTCGGGCTCCACGTCGAACTTCCCGAACCGCAGCTCCACCACCTGCACTCCGCCCCGCTAAATTCAGGCCCAAACCCCCGGCCCCGGATCCCTCCGGGTCCATCTGAACCCCCCCGGCTCCCCCCAACCCCTTCAGACCCCTCCCCAGATTCCCCTGAGCCTCCCCGAACCATCCTGGTCTCTCCTCAACCATCCCCAACATCCCCCTTGTGACCCCCGCCAAAAGATTTCTCACTCACCCACCCCCCCCCAATCCCTCCTCTCCCCCAAACCCCCCGGGATACCTGCGAAGCTCTTCTGACTCCCCCTCCCCACCCATCCCCCAAATCCCTTCCGACTGCCTCAAGATCTCCTGACACCCCCAAACGACCCCGGTGTTGCCCCAAACCTCCCCAAAACCCCCTCTGAACGCCCCCCTCCCCCCCACCCCGACCCACCCAGGAGCCCCAAACCTTGTCAGGGGGGGCCACGATGTGCCACGAGCAGCTGATCCCGGGGGGATAATTCTCCTCTGGCCAATTTGGGGTGTTCAGGCTCCCCTGGGGCTTCTCCAGCCGCCCCCCACAAAACTGATGCTCTGGGGGTTGGGCAGGGCGGGGTCACATTTTGGGGGGCACAGACACGTTTGGACAATCCCCCCCCCACTGTCCCGCACCGCCGGCATCTCCTCTGTCCCTGAGACTCCCCCAAAAATCGGGGGGAAGTTGGGGGGGGGGGGCTCTGCCAAAACCACCCTGGGATTGGGGAGGAAATGGAATTTGGGGTGCAAGACCCCCCCCGGGAATGTTCTTGTAAATTTGGGGGGTTGGGGGGGGGGTCGTACTCACCGTCAAAATAGTGCCAGGACTCCCCGAAAAAATGGGGTTTATTAAAAGACCCCCGAACGCCGCCGTCCCTGGGGGGGCCCTGCAAAAGGGTTGGGCTGGATTGGGGAGGGGTCTGCGGGGGGCTCGGTGTGGTTTTGGGGGTCTCCATGGGGGTTTTCGGGGTGTCTATGGGGTTTTTCAAGGGATTTTGGGGGGCTCCACGGTGGATTTGGGGGGGGTGGGATGTTCCGTGTGGTTTTGGGGGTTCTTCATATGGGTTTGGGGGGTGTCTGTGGGGGTTTTGGGGGTCTCCGTGGGGGTTTGGGTGGTTGTGGGGGTCTCCTGCTCCCTGCCGGCAGTGCTCCTTGTCCCCCTTTTCCCCTCAGCTTTTCCCTCCATTTTGTGCCATCGTTGCCCTCATTTTTTCCTGACACTTTGCCCCGTATTTCCCTCTGGCTTTTCCCTCAGACTTTTCCTTTCCTTTCACTCATTTTTCCCTCCATTTTTAAAATTTTTCTTTTTAGTTCCCCCCCCCCCCGTTTTTTTTGTTTTGTTTTGTTTTCCTCTCGTTTTTCTCCTTTTCCCTTCACACTTTCCCCTTCTTTTCTCCTCACCTTTTCCCTCCTTTCTTCCCTTGCACTTTTCCCTCATTTCCCTGTTTCTCCTCACACTTTCTCCCCGTTTTCTCACCACCCTTTTCCATTTCTTCCTCACAATTTTCCTTCATTTTCCTCTTATTCTTTCCCCTCACATTTTCTCCCATTAGGGTTTTCCCTTCTATTTTCACTTTCACACCTTTCCCTCCTTTTCCATTCACACCTTTCCCTCATTCCCACTGTTTTCTCCTCACACTTTTCCCAACTCCACAGTTTTTCCCCCTGCTTCTCCCTCTTTTCCCACCTCACTCCACAACCCCCAGGACCTCCTGGGAGGTGTTTTAGCCTCTCAGCCCACACGGTTTTGGGGGCCTCCATGGGGGTTTGGGGGTCTCCACGGGGGTTTGGGGTCTCCACAACATTTTGGGGGTGTCACTATAGCGTTTTGGAGTTCTCCACATTTCCAGGGATCTCTTCGGGTGGTTTTGGGGGTGTCCCCGTGGGATTGTCCCTGCTCCCCGCCGGCGGTGCTCCCTCCCCCTTGGTTTATTTTTGGGGGGGGTCTTCCCCCCCAGCCCCTCTCTCACCCACCATTGGTCGGGGGGCTGCCGGCGCTGAACCAGGCCAGGAAGCCCCTCCCGGCCGTGCCACCGTCGCTCTCCATGTGCAGCCGGAGCCGGTTTTGGGGCGCCCGCAGGGCCCCCGGGCGGAAGGTGCCGCAGAAGCGCCCCAAAAGCGGTGCCCCGGGGCCGTGGCCCCCGAACACCGAGAGGGCATCAAAGCGACACAGAGGGTCCGGCTCCAGGTCAAAGACGCGGAAGGACAGGGTGGCCACCTGGCCCTCGGGGACCTAGGGGACATCAGGGGGTCACCACCCGGCCCTTGGGCAGCTGGGGGATGATGGGGATTTTGGGGAGTCATCACCACCTGGTTCTCAGGGATTGGGGAGGACATGGGGACTTTGGGGTGACACCGCCTGGCCCTTGGATGACACTTTGGGGTGTCACCACCTGGTCCTGGTCCTCATGGACCTAGCAGGGCATGGGGACATTGAAGAGCCATGATGGACATCAGGGGACATTGGGAGCGCTGGGGACATTGGGATATGACCACTCGGCCCTCGGGTTACTGGGGGGGGCAGCATGAAGTCACATCAGGGGGACACACGGGAGACACAGAGCGGTGTCACCACCTGTCCTTCAGCCCCCTGTGGGACATGGGGACACCTGGGGACACACGGAGGGGAAGAGCTGGGACAGCCCAGGGGGAACCCCGGCGTTTTGGGATGCCCGAGGGGAGATTGGGATGTCCCTGGATGGTGACCGGGGGGGGGTTGGGAGGCAGGCAGGGTGTCACTGGGTTTCGGGGTGCCCCGGGGGGTCCGTACCGTGATGGTCCAGGTGCAGTTGCTGCCGGAGGGGTAATGCCGGGGGAAGCCCTCGCTGGCGATGAACCCCGACTCCCCGCGATGGTCCCCCCCGCACGGGAACACCGGGAAGACCGGCCTGGGGGGACATGGGGGAGGGGGTCACGGAGGGGCCCAGACCGGGGAAAAACCCGAGCTCGGGGGGTCCCAGACCCCGGAGAGGGGTCTCGGGCTGTGCGGGCTCCTGGATCCAGGGAGTCTCGGGGCAGTCCCGGGTCTGAAGGGGGATCCTAGCTCGTGGTTGGGGTTCTGGACCGAGGAGCAAGAAGGTCCGTCCCGGTGTCCAGAGGGGTGTCCGGGACCGCAGGGGGGTCCTGGACGAGGGTGTCCTGTCCTGGGAATGTCCCGCCTCGGGCCAAGCCCTGTCTCCGGGGGTGTCGATCCCGTCCCGGGGTGCCACGTTCTGGGGGAGGTCCCGTCCCGTGTCGTGTCCTGTCCCGGGGGGTCCCGTCCTGTCCCGGGGGTGCCGTTACCTGCTGGCGTTGGACCGGGCGCTGGGCTGGGGGCTCGGCGCCGGATCCTGCCCCGCCGGCCGGGGGAGCGCTGAGAGCCCCCAGCGCCCGAGCAGCAGCAGCGGCAGCGGCGGCGGCCCGAAGCGGCTCATGGCTCGGCCGGGCCGGGGCGAATGGGGCCGGAACGGGGGCGGCGGGGGGGGGGAACCGGGGACACGGGGAGGGATGGTGGGGGGCGGTGATGAACGGGGAGGGGCGTGACCCCGTGGTGACACGCCCGAAGGGGCGGACGAACGACCCCGCCCCAGCCCCGCGCTGCCTGCGTGGGACGGGCGGGGCCGCCCGGGTCAGGGGCGGTGCTTGCACGAGCCACGGCCACCGCAGCCAAAAGGCGAGGAGCCAGGGAAGGAGGCGGGGCACTCACGCCAAATTCGTTTCTCAAACGCCACGCCCACGTGGCGACCACAACGGGAAGAGGCCGGAACGCGAGGTGCGGGCGGGGAGCCCCTCAGGCCCCCCCATAGAGGCGTGGCCGGGGCGCGGCCAGCGGCTGCCAGGCCTGAGTGGGCTGGGCCAGCAGAGAGGAGGCACCAGGATGGGGGGAGGGGGCCCACAAATGAGGCGCTTTTTAATTAGTGGGATCGCCATTAATTAGGAGCTCCCCTGCAAGAAGAGGGGCCCTCCTGACCGAGGGCCCCTCCCACAGACACACACACGCGGAGGGGGGGCAGTGTGACAGCAGCTGGGGGCCTCCCCGGCCGGAGACCCCCCGATTGTGGGGGGCGGGCGGGAGGGGAAAGGCCGTGATTGTCCATTTCGGGGAGGGCGTGTCCCCAAAATTCCACACCCCCTAAGGGATGGGGCCCCGCGCCTTCAGGTCGGGAGCCGAGCGCTGGCGGCGGACACGGGGTGGGGGCGTGCCCACGGCGGGGGCCGGGGACCCCCCGTCCAGGGATCCTCGGCGGGGACGCCCCGAGGGAGGGGGCGGCGGGGGGGGCTGTTTTCGGCTTGGGGGGACTCCCCTCCGCCCCCCCAGGCCAGGCGGTGCTGGGGGTTGCTCTTGAAGGGGAAGCGCAGCTTGGAGTCCTGGGGGGCCGGGTGGAAGCGGGGGGACCGGCGGGGGGCCTGGGGGGGCTGCGGGCCCCCGCCATGAGCCGGGCCTGCTCCTGCCGCAGCCAGCGCAGCCGCCCCCGCCGGAACGCCGGGTCCTGCTCCATGAGCCGGCACAGCCGCGCCGCCGCCGCTGAGGGGGGGGACGGGGGGCGAGACCCTCCGTCCGTGCTGGGCCGGGGGGGGTCCTGGAAGGTTCTTGGGGAGGCGGCTCAGCCTCGTCACCATCGTCCTGTGGGGGGGAACGAGAGGGGGGCTTAGAGGAGTCTGGGGAGGCTGTGGGGCAGGAAGGGGGGGGTTGTGGGGTGGGAAGGGGTGGATTTGGGGTGTCAGGGAGCCGTGTGAGGCAGCCGGGATCTATGTTAGGGGGTTGTGGGGTGCTACGAGAGGTCGCGGGTTGGGCTGTGGCAGGCAGACCCCATGCAGACCCCGCGGTCTGTGCTGTGGGTCAGGCTCTGGGGTGCACGGGGGCCACCGTGCCTCACCAGCGGCAGCGGGATGACGCGCTCCATCTGCCCCACGCGGTCGCGGAGGGCGCGGATCTGCTCGTCCTTGGCGCTGTTCTGCCGCTTCACCTCGCGCAGGATCCCGGCCAGCCTGTCCAGGTGCAGCCGCAGCCCTCCACCTCGCTCACGCTGCTCGCCGCTGCCACAGCCCTCCTCCTCCTCGCCGCCACCCACGGCGTCCCACACGTCCCTGGCCACGGCGCGCCATCCGTCGCGCTCGGTGGGCTCCCGCTTGCCGTGGCGGCGGCACAGCTCCTGCAGCTTCGCGAGGCTCAGCGCCTCCAGCTCCCGCCGCGCCGGCCGCGGCTCCCGCAGGGCCACCTCGAGGCTCAGCTCCCGCACAGCCTGAGCCTTCAGGTCGGCCATGGTCACCCACGGGGACGGCGACGGGGAGGACGGGGTCGGGGATCCCCGCCGGCGCTGCGGGATCTGGTAGACGCGCAGCGGCTCCCGGCGTTTGCCCGGTGCCGGCAGCGGGAGCCCGGCCCGGCGCAGCACCGAGCGCACGGTGGGCGCCGGCAGCGCCTGGCGCAGAGACGAGATCAGGCGCCAGCCGGCCTCGTAGCACCGGGGCTCGTCGGTGGCGGGGGGCTGTGGGGGGACGTGGGGGACAATGTTGAGGGATGTGGGCGCTGCCCAGCGTGGAGCTCGGGCAGCCAGGGGAGCCCGAGGGACACCTAAGAGACCCCCAAGGGATAGCCGGAAGACCCCCAAGGGACACCCAGCACATTCATGGGACACTAAGAGGACCTAGAGCACAACTGTGACACCCAGGGGCCACCCAACTACATCCAGAGCACCTGGGGGTCACCTGTGACACTCAGGGACTGCCAATGGGACACCCGTGGGACACTCAGGGGACACTAAAGTGACCCAGGGAACCGCCAGGGGAGCTCAGAATTCCCAAATGATCCACATGCCCCCCTCACCTGTGGCTGCTCCATCATTTCCTTCTCCAGCTGGGGTTGGTTCTCCAGGTCCTGGAGCCTGGGGCGGGGGACACGCACGGGGTGAGCCCCCCCAGCCATCCCCGGGGGCTGTCCCCAGGTGTACCCAGGGGGTGTCCCCACCTCTGGAGGCGCATGTCGATGCCCTGCTGCTCCAGCAGCTCCCGCTGCGCCAGGTTCCAGTCCGGAGGGGGCCCGGGGGACACCCCCCGTTCCCGCTCCCGCCGCGCCTGCTCCGGGTGCGTGAAGCGGAACACGTGGTTCTTCCCCAAAATGAGGCGGTGGCCTGGTTGGGGAGGGGTTGGAGGGGTCACAGGGGGATTAAGGGGAGATTTGGGCAGGGTCACAGGGAGTTTTGGGGGGACTTGGGTGGGAAATGGGGGTTTGGAAGTGTCATAACAGGTTTGAGGGAAAATTTGGGGCCGACACAGGATTTGTGGGAGGTTGAGGGGAATTTGGGGGGCACGCAGAGAATTTTGGGAGGGCACAAGGGAGAGACACAGGGATCTGGGGGGGGATTCCGGGGAGACACACAGAGATCTGGGAGGGCGTTGGGGGTCCCTACCCGACTTGAGCACCACCGGCTCCGTCACCTGCTTCCCGTTGACGTAGGTCTCAGCCCCCTCGCACGGCTCCAGGGTCACCACAACTTCAGGAAGGGACAAGGGGAGGGCGAGTCATCTCCCTGCTCAACTGAGGCAGGGGAACCCCAAATCCCATCCCCAACCGCTCCAAATCCCCCCCAGCACCACGTCCCTCCCTCTCCCACCGGCACGGGGGGAGCGGTACCTGGGGGGGCTGCGGTGACCTGCTCCAGTGGCAGCGTTTGGGGGGGGGTTGGGGGGGAGAAAGAGGAATTAAGGTGTGCCAGGAGGGGGCAGGGCAGGGGAGGGCGCCCCAAAATCTGGTGCCCCCACCCTGAATCCCATACCTTCCCCCGAGGGGTCGGGGCGGCTGCGGAAAAGGCAATGCTGCTCCCGGATAAATGGCCCCGACAGCTTGATGTCCACATCCACCTGGCCCACCCTGGAAGAGGGGGGCACGGGGCAGATTGGGGGAGCCCAAGAGACCTGAGGGGGGAGCCTGAAGGAGTTTTGGGGGTGCCACAGCCCCCCCCTTACCTGGTCACACCGTCCTTGATGTGGTAGAGAAGGCACTCAGACATCAGTGGGTCCTCGTTGAGGTTCACCAAGTGCGGGGTCTTTTGGGGGAGGGGGACACAAAAATAAAAACAGAGTCAGGGTGGGGGGGTCCCTCGTGGTGGGGGCCCCCCCAGCCCCCTCTGACTTGCCTTTTTAGGGGAGAACACGCCAACAGTGCCGCCGTCCTCCCGCAGAGCCACCCCCATCTCGGCCAGCAGTGCTTCCCTGGGGGGGCACAGGGAATTTGGGGGGGGGCCCGAGAGGGTGTGGGGGGGCCCAGAGGGCTTTGGAGGGGGTCTGGGGGAGTTTAGGAAGTGTTGGGGTGGGGTTTGGGGGGGCATATGGGGAGTGCATAAGGAGCATTTGGGTTGACCGTGGTGGGGCTGTGGGGGGTTCAGGTTATTTGGGGGGGTTGGGGAGTGTTTTGGGGGTTGTGGTGGGGGTTTGGGGCGCCCCTCACCGCTCCAGCCTCAGGGCTTCCGTCCGGCGCAGCTTCTCCTCCCACGTCTCGTTGAGCTCTGCGATGATTTTCTCCGTCTCCTGCGAGGAGCAACAATTTTGGGGGGTACCCCACAGTTTGGGGGAGGGGGGTCACAGACTCCCTGGGTCCCTGTGGGTCAGGGGAGAGGTTGGGGGGTGTTTTGGGGTCACCTGCAGTCGCTCCATGGCCTCAGTGGGGCCCAGAGGGGGCTCCAGCCCCGGACCCCCGTTGAGGGTGGGGGGTGTCGCGGCCGGGGGGGCAGAGAGGGTGGTGTCAGGGAGACCTGGGGGGAGATGGGGGCTCGGTGTGGGGCAGTGTTGCCTCCTGCACCCCCATATCAAACCCTAACTGTCTCTCTGGCACCCCAGCTGTGCCCCCACACTGTCCCCTAAATCCCCCGTGCCACAAACCCCACCTTGGCTCTGCTCCCAAATCTCCTCTCCCCCCAAAACCCCTCTGTAAACAACACCCCAAATCCGTTCCTCCTACAAAACCCTCTAAATCTGACCCCCCAGACCCTACAAACCCCTTTAACTCCATCCTCACATCCCAAACCCCACCCAGCCCCTCACCCTGGGCGCTGAGCAGCTCCCGCAGCCGCGTCACCTCCTCCCGCAGCTTCTCGAAACTCCTAAATCCTCTCACAGCCCCCAGATCCCCTCACGGCCCCACAAAATCCCCTCACAGCCCCCCAAATCCCGCCCAGCCCCTCACCCTGGGCGCTGAGCAGCTCCCGCAGCCGCGTCACCTCCTCCCGCAGCTCCCGGATCAGCCGCGCATTCGGGTCCTCGTTGATCACGGCGTGGCACCGGATCTGCTTCGTGCGGTCGGCATAGCTGGGGGTTAGGGGGAGAAAAGGGGCAGGATCAGGGCTGGGACCCCCCTCCCCACACCCCAAAACCCACCGAGGGCCCGCCAAAGCCCCCTTCCTCACCGCAGCGTGCTCAGCGTCTCCTCGTAGTTGCTGTCGGCCGGGCTCAGCGCCGCAATCATGGCCGTGCGCGAGTTCCCGCCTGCGGGGACGGGGTTAGGGGGGCCTGGGAACCCACAAAAATCTCCTCACTCTCCCCCACTCCTCCCCAAACCCACCCAGGTTCTCCTTCAGCAGCCACGTCAGCACCGAGTCCCGGTACGGGATGAAATCCGGCTTCTTCTTCTTGCTGGTCTGTTTGGGAGCAGGGAAGAGGGAACGGGCCGGTCGTGAGGGCTCCCCAAAAAAGGAGAGGACCCCTGAGGGTGGGAGGCCACAGGGATTGGGGCGACAACCCCCAGGGCCCCCAGACTCACCGCCTCGGCCAGGGCAGAGATGACCTTTCCCAGAGTGGTCAGAGACTTGTTGATGTTGGCGCCTTCCTGGGGAGGGGGAGGAGGGGAAGCAAGGCTCAGAAGGGCTTTGGGGGGAGTCACCCCCTCTTTTCGGGGGGTGCAGGGGGGTCACCGCTCACCTTGAGGCGGATGCCCTTGGCCCCCGAGGCATCGGCGCGTTCACTGCCTGCCAAGTCCACCAGGCTGATGCGGCTCACCTGGGGGGGCAGGGGGATTTGGGGGGATCTAGGAGGGAATGTAGGGGGGAAATGGGGGAGTGAGGGGACTTGGGGGGCACTTTGGGGGGCTTGTGGGGGTGATTTGAGGGAGTGGAGAGAATTGTGGGGGGTGTTTGGGACGGATGTGGGGGAAATTTGGCGATGTTTGGGAGGGGCTTGGAGGGATTTGGAGGAGGTTTTGGTGGGAATTTGAGGATATTTTCAGGAGCATGGGGGAATTCAGCAGGGATTAACTCGGGGGAACAATGGGTGAGGGGGCAATTTTGAGGGTGGTTTCCGGGGGCTCTAGGAGTGGATTTGGGTGATAATTTTGGAGGTGACTCAGGGGGATTTAGGGGTGACTTTGGGGGAATCTGTGGGTGATTTTGGGGCACCCTGGCCTTCTCTGCAGCGAGATCACTCAGCAGGTCACAGCTGTGCTGGCTGAAGATGACAGCAAATTTTGGGGGGACTCAGGAGATTTGAGAGGGTCATTTCAGGGGGATGTTGGGGTGACCCAAAATTGGAGTGGGAGAGATTTAGGACGTGACTCTGAGGCTCCCCTGACCTTCTCCGTGGTGAGGTCGCTGAGCGGGTCCCGGCGGCGCTGGCTGAACACGATGGTGAACACAGCATGCGAGCGGCTGCTCGTCTCGTTCATGTTTGTGGCTGCCACTGTCCTGCGGGGGAGTTTGGGGGGACCCTCGGTGCCTGGGGGCATTAGGGGCATTGGGAGTGCCCTGTGCCCCTCTGTGCCCACACCTGGCCTTGTTGCCGCTGTCCATGAGGTCGGCGATGTCGGCGAAGGAGGCGACGGCGAGACGCGACAGGTCCTGCACGTAGGGTCCGAGCAGGGGGTGCTCCCGCACCCGCAGCCCCCCCCGGCTCTTGGGGTTCAGCAGGTCCCGCACTCGCTCGCAGTAGATCTCCAGGTAGCTCACCTGGGGGCCCCAACACGGTCAGGAGGGCCCCCAAAACTCATGGAGGTTGAGGGGGTGAACCCACAAAACGGTGGGGAAGAAAGACCCAAACTGGGGGCAAGTGAAAGCCCAACTTCGGGGGCACACCCCCAAATTGATGGGTATGTTGGGGGTTGTTCCCCAAAATGGTGATGGGGAAACTCCCAAACTGCTGGGGAGCTCCCAAAATGTTGGGAGGGGTGGCAGATGAACCCCCAGACTGCTGGGGGGGGTGGGGTGAGTCTGCAAGAGCTGAACACCCAAATGGCCTGGTGGGGGATCTGCAAGCGGGGGGTCACGCTCTGAACCCCCAAACCCCCCTCACCTCCACGGAGAAGGAGAGTTCAGGAGATGCTTCCCAAACTCCCAAATTTCCCTCACCTCCACAGAAAAAGAAAGTTCAGGTGACCCTTCCCGAGCAACCCGGGTGAACAGATCCTCGCAGAGCTGCGGGCGAGCGCTGTTGAGCTGGGGGCTGCGGGGGGCTCCAGCCCTTCCCAAGCCCCCCGGGAGGCCCCCCGGGCCCCGGACCTGCGGGATGATCCCGCGCTGCCCCGGCTCCTGCCGCCCCATCATGGTGTAGGACTTGCCGGCGCCGGTCTGGCCATAGGCCAGGATGCAGACGTTGTAGCCCTCAAAGGCGTGTGCCAGCATCTCCTCCCCGATATCCTGGTACACCCGGCGCTGCGAGGCGAAGTTGGGGTCCTCCTCCTGCAAGGGAGTGAGTGAGGGACCCCCAGATCCCCCCGCAGGTCCCCCGCGCCCGCCCCGGCACTCACCGAGGTGTGGGACCAGTACGAGTAGTCGAAGGTGAAGTGTTTGGTGGCGTCTTTGGGGAGCTTGGGGTTGGTGATGCCTGGGGTGGGGAGGTGACAGTGGGGTTGGGGTGACCCCCCCTCCCCACGTCACCCTCAACCCCCACAGCACCGTCACGCCCCCCAGAAACCTCTCTGTTGCTATTTTTAGCCCGGCGGCAGCTGGTCCTCCGGGCCCGAGGCCAGCATGGGACAAGGACGGTGGGGGGGGGGGGGGGGGTCCCACACCGCAATCCCCCACCCCTGGGGTGTTCCCTCTCGAGACCCCCCCTCCAACGTGACCCCCACTCACAGGTGGTGTTTCCTTGCATCTGGATAACGCACTTGGCCTGGCGGCTGCTCTCCCGTGCGCTGAAGGGCCGGACTCTGACCGCCACCTTCACCGAGGCACCCGCCATGCCCGTGACAGCGTCACCCTGTCGCGACATGGCAACGTCACCTGCCGGGACCCCTCTGCGAGGTGTGTGGGACCCACGCCCACGCCCAACAACGCCCCAGCCGGGGTTGCAGGGAGGGAAGGGGGGGGGGGGCCTGGATCTGTGTCCCTCCCTCAATCCCGGCCCAAGGAGAGCCCTAAAAATAACCCGGGGTGGTGCCGGGTGAGGTGGTGATGAAAGAGCCCCCCGCGACCCTCCCTAGCACCCCAAAAGCACAGGTGGCACTTTGGCAGGGTCAAAGGTCAGGGGTAGGGGCAAAGGGTGAGATTTGGGGTAAAGGAGAGAGGAAGACGGGGGTGAGAAGCCCCCTGGATCCCCCCCGGTCCCAGATGATTCCAGGGCAGCATAAACAGCACATGACACCCTCCCATCCCGCCCCCGACTGTCACTGACCCCCCTCCCAAAATGCGGGGGTCCCATCCCCGGGCCTCAGGCCCCCCACCATGGAAAACAAGGGCCGTGACCCCATGACCCTGAGAGACCCCAATGCCGGCATCAACTGCCTATACCACCCCTAAATCTGCGTCTACACTCCGAGACATCCCCAAACTGCACTATAGGTTTCTCTAAACCTGCTCCTACACCCATGTGACCCCATAAGCTCACTCTCTTCACCTCTCAAATCACCGGTGGGACCCCTGTACCTGCTCCCTACCCACCTGAGATTCCTCAACTTCCCCTATAGTCCCCCTAAACCTGCCCCTATGACCCTCTGTTCCTCCTAAACCCAATTCCTACACCCCTATAACCCCCTAAACTCCCCTACAGCATCCCTAAACCTGCCTCTCAGGGACCTGAGCCCCCCCAAACCCCCTGTGACACCCCCTAAACTAGCACCCCAAAAGAGACCCAAACTACCCTATAACCCCTCTAAATCTGCCCCTAGGCCCCACGGAGCCCCTGAAACCCACTTTCCACACTCCTCGGACCCCCCAGGACCCCGTACAGCCCCCTTAAACCTGCCCCTACGCCCCTGTGACCCCCGATTTTGCTCCCCGAGCGCTGAGACCCCCCCAAACCTGCGCCCACGGCCCCGTCACGGCCGCTCACCGGTCCCGCGGTGCCGCATCCCCTCGGCCCGGGGGCTCCCGGGCCGTCGCCGGCGCTGTCCCCGCCCGGCGGCTCCGCGGCGGCTCCGGGGCTGCGGCCGCGCCCGGGCCCGGCGGGGCTGGGCCGGCGCGGGGGCGGGGCCTGAAGCGTGACGTCAGAGGGGCGGGGACCAGCGCCCCGCCCCCTCTTAAAGGGCCAGCGTGGTGAAGATGAGAAGTCTTTTCCCGCCTTTTTCTCTCAGGATTTTCCTGATTTTTTCCTCACATTTTTCTCTGCTTTTTCCTTCCGGGTGTTCCCCATTCTTTTCCTCACACTTTTCTTTTTGTTATATGATTTTTTTCCATTTCCTCGGCGTTTCCTTCCTTCTCGTTTCCTACAGGTTGTCCTACATTTTTTGTCACGATTTGCACTTCGTGTTCCCTGAGCTTCTCCATTTTCTCTCTCACTTTTCTCCCTTTTCCCCTTTTTTCTTTCACACGTTTTTCCCTTACCCTTTCTCCCTGTTCTGGCCCTTTTCTCATCACACTGTTCCCCGTTTTTCTCCTCAGGCTTCTCCCTTTATTCCCCTCAAATTTTCACAGGTTTGTCCCCTCACTTTTTTCAATCGTTCGCTCTACTTTTCTCTCACTCTTTCTCCCGTTTTCTCCTCACACTTTTCTTCTTTTTTGCATCATCTCCCCCTCCCTCACCCCTTCCCCCCATTTTCCTGCTTCCACTTTTTTCCTCGTGGCCCCCTTTCCCTAATTTTTTCTCATACTTTTTCCTCCATTTTCCCCCATTTTTCTTCCATTTCGCCTCACTCTCAGGACCCCCCCACGACACAGAGAACCCTTGGCCTCTACTCCAGGCAGGGCCCAAAAATGGCTCCAAAAGGCCTCCGAATCCTCAAAACGGCCTCGAGAAAGTTTATTCCCAATAGTAGCCGCACTCTTCGTGCAATCGAAAATACTATTATTTGGTGGTTATGTACCCTGAAAACGTAATCGGTAGCTCGACTTGTAGCGTTTATCGTGGCGGTATGACTGAATGCGTGTAAATTCATACGTACGGTCAATAAAGCGGCTGACAGCGAGGAACTTGCGCAATTTAAGCGATAAAATTCACTGCCGGTGTCCGCCCGCCCACACGACCCCGAGCGCCCCCACCCGGCCCGCCCACCGCCGGCGGCGCGGCCCCGCCCCCTACGCGCCTACGTCACGCGCCGGCGGCGCTGTCGGCGCTGGCCCCAGCGGGCGGGAAGATGGCGGCGGGCGGCGGGGGCGGGGGCGGCGGCGGCGGCGGCCCTGAGGCGCCAGGTGGGGCCGAGGGGGCCGGGCGGGGCCGAGGGCGGGGGATGGGGGGGTGTCACTGGGGCGGTGTGTGGGGCTGCCGTGGGGCGCGGTGGGAGGGATGTAGGATAGACATGTGGGGTGCGATGGGGCAGAGGTGCGGGGTGCAATGAGGTGGGGGGTGGGGGGGATAGAGATGGGGAGTGCAGTGGGGCAGAGCTGGGGGTACAGTTCAGGGTTGTGGGGAGGGGTGTGTGGGGTTATAGAGCAGGGATGCAGGAGGATATAGGGTACTGATGTGGGGGGCAATGGGGCGGAGATGGGGGGGATGTACGGCCGAGTTACTGGTTGTAACAGAGCAGGGTGCTGAGGATGGTGACGGGGTCCCTGGTCCCGTGTCCCCCGCGATGTCATCTCGTTGTTCCTCCACCCCATCACCCATTTTTGGGGGGCCCCTGCAGGTTCCAGCCCTTCCTGTGCCCCCCAAGGGGAGCCCTGAGGGCCCCGTGTGTGCCCCGAGATGAGCAGCAAGGACCCCCCCGAGGTCTCTGGTAAGGGGAGGGGGACACACAAGGGGGGACCGGGGGGACACCCGGTGGGGACATTGAGCCCTCCCCCCGGCAGAGAGGAGCCACCTGAAGGTTTTCCTGCCCCGGAAGCTGGTGGAATGTTTGCCCAAATGT
The DNA here is from genome assembly GCF_000738735.6 of Corvus cornix cornix. NCBI lineage: Eukaryota > Metazoa > Chordata > Aves > Passeriformes > Corvidae > Corvus > Corvus cornix. The sequence goes on from NW_024108682.1 coordinate 59,456, forward strand.
CCCGTCCTGCCCAAGGAGCAGCTGCGCTGGAACACCAACGAGGTGGGGGGTCACAAGGGGGCGTTGGGGGCTCAGAGGAGGGGATGTGGGGACATGGAGGACACGCGGGAGGGCATGTGTGGACACAGGAATGGCGCGTGGAAGCAACACGGGATATAGAGGAGGTACTTGGAGATGTGGGAGGCGATGTGGGGACGCAGGGAAGGCGCATTAAAGGGACACGGGAGGGGGGTGGGATGGGGGACACGGGGACAGGGGTAGGAATACGGCGGAACAGGCGACATCGAGGCAGCGGGACGGTGTGACAGCAGGGGTGGGACAATGCAGTGTCATGGCGGGCGGGGGACAGGGGACACAGGGACACAAATGGGCCACCTCTCCCCCCAGGAAATCGCCTCGTACCTCATCACCTTCGAGAAACATGACGAGTGGCTCTCGTGCTCCCCAAAAACCAGGTGGGAGGGCCCTTGGGATGCCCTGGGGGCCTGGGGGTGCCCTGGGGGCTCCCAGGGGGCCCCCCTGACCTCGTGTCCAGGCCGCAGAATGGGTCAGTGATCCTGTACAACCGGAAGAAGGTCAAGTACCGCAAGGACGGGTATTGCTGGAAAAAACGCAAGGATGGGAAGACGACACGCGAGGACCACATGAAGCTGAAGGTGCAGGGGGTGGAGGTAGGAGGCGGGGGGGCCCCAAAACAGAGCCCTCCCCTCCCCAAAAGAAGCACCTGGTGCCCCAAAAAAAGAACGCCATTCTGTAAAAGTGCTCCTGGTTCAGGTATGGGGAGCTGGGAGGGGGTGGCTGGGAATGCACAGGGAGGGGCTTGAGGGTGTCAGGACATCCAAGAGGGGGCTCAGGGGGTGCTGAGTCCCCTCAAGGGACAGTTTTGGTGTGCCAGGGACCCCCTGTGGGTGGTTTAGGTGGTCCAGGATCCCCAGCTGCAAGTCTAGGGATGCTGGGAGCTCCCTAGTTGGTGGTTTGGGGATGTCAGGAGCCCCAGTGGGTGGTTTGGGGGTGATGGGGATCCCTAGGGGGGCAATTTGAGGGTGTCAGACTCTTCCAGCCAGGCAGCTGGAAGTCTGGGGTCCCCCATACTTGGATATGAGGCCCCCACAGGATGTGGGGACCCTCCCAAAGGCTGCTTTAGGGTTCTCTTTGAGGTGGCAGGATCCCCCAATCCGTGCTGTCCCCCCAGTGCCTCTATGGCTGCTACGTCCACTCCTCCATCGTCCCCACCTTCCACCGCCGCTGCTACTGGCTGCTGCAGGTAACGGGGTGCACCGGGACACCCCCGAGCCACCAGGGCCCTGGCCCCAACCCTGAACTCCTCTGTGTGCCCCCCAGAACCCCGACATCGTCCTGGTTCACTACCTGAACGTGCCGGCCATGGAGGAGTGCGGCCGCCCCTGCGCCCCCCAGCTCTGCAGCCCCCCACTGTGCGCCGGGGCCCCCCGATCTGCGCTGCCACCGCCGACCCCCGCGAGTGGCTCAAGTGGTCCCAGGAGGAGCTGGTGGCCCAGCTGCGCCCATGTGTGAGTGGGGGCTGCCCCAGAACCTTTTCCAGAGGGGTTTTACCCACGGTTTGTGGGGAGAAACGGGGGTGTGGGAACGGGGGAGGGGGTGTGGCATTTTGGGAGGGAAGGAGAGACAGCCCAAATCCCCTTTTTTGACAGATTTGTTCTCCCTTTTCTCACGGTCTAAAGGATGAAGGGGCTGGGGAGGGGAAGGATGCCCCCAAAACCTCTTTCCTTGTGGGGTTTTGCCTTCCCTTTCCTGTGGGATGAAGTAGGACTGGGGCAGTGTGAGGCCATTTTAGGGGGATTGGGGAGGACGCCCCAAACCTTGTTCTTGAGCAGTTTTGCCCTTGCTTTCCTGCAGGATGAAGTGGGAGGGAGGGTGTGTGTGGCTCTTTTTAGGGGGGCTGGATAGGGAGTGCACTGCACAATGCCCTTCCTGAGGGATTTTCCCCCCCTCTCCCGCAGTCCACGGGGTGAAGTGGGGCTGCGGGAATGGGGGGGCTCCCCCCGGGCTGTCCCTGGAGCAGCTGGTGCAGCACATCCTGGAACGGCACCAGGCCCGGCCGCCCCCCCGCACTCATGCCTGCCTCTGCGCCGGGGGGCTGGGTGAGACAGGACCCCCCGGGACCCCCAAAACCCCTGGCGAACCCACCGGGACTTCCTGGGGCTCCTCCAGCTCAATGGGACCCCCAAAACCTGGGGGACTCCACTGGGACTCCCATCTCCCTGGGACCTTCCCAGCCCCTCCTGGGGTGCTCTTGAACGCTCCCTGGGATCCCCCGAAAGCCACTGCGATGCCCTGAACCCCTTTGGGAACCCCCAGAACCCCTCGGGGCCCTGAGAGCAGCCCCTGGGACCCCAAACTGTCCCTTGGACCCCTGTAGAACTGCCCCAAACTCCTTGGGACAACCCCACATTCCTCTGGATCACCCTGAACACCCTTGGAACACCCTGAATCTCTTTGGGACCTGCCCAAATTTCCCTCAGGACTCCCCTTGGGACCCTAAAATCTCCCCCGAAACCTTCCCTGTCCCCTGCTAACCCTCCCCTCCCTTGTACCCCGCAGGCACTCCCGGCCACAAGTGCGGCAGCACCAAACACCGCATCATCTCCCCCAAAGTGGAGCGGGGGGCCGGGGGGGGCGCACCAGGGGACGCCCCCAAACCTGCCCCCTCCTCCCCTGACACCACCCAGCCCTCCCCGGGCCTGGGGGGAGGCACGGCACCCCCCGAAGGGCCCCGAGCCCCCTCGTTGCCCCCCGCGAGGGGGCTGCCGCTGTTGGTGGTGGCCAGTTTGGGTGGGGGGGCGGCGCCGGGGGGGCCCGAGCAACCCCTGGGCCTGACGCCCAGCCAGCACCTGGTGACCCCCGAGGGAACCTGTCCCACTGCGCCGCCCCCCCCGGCTGCCTTTGACCCCGACTGCTTCCTCAACAGCCCCCGCCGCGGGCAGACCTATGGCTGCGAGGCCGAGGCCCCCCCGGCGCTCCCCCCCCGCCCCAGCCGCACCCCCAAAACTGGAGGAGGAGGAGGAGAAGGAGAAGGAGGAGGAGGAGGAGGAGAAGGAGGGGGTAAAACAGGGCACAGTTCCCCATGACCCCCTCAGCGCCGCCCCCCTGCCCCAGCCCCCCTTCCCCCACCCCTTCCCTGAGCTGCTGACAGGGGATGCGGGGGTCCCTCCAAACCCGCGCGAGGCCCCCCACGCTCCCCACCTCCCCTCGTCCCCCCCGGCCCCCGCCAGCGACTCCCCTGTGGCCATCACCGATTTCTCCCCAGAGTGGTCCTACCCTGAGGTGAGCGCTTTGGGGAGGGGGGGGTGTCCTCTTCCCCCTCGCCCTCTCTCCTCCCATCCCCAGGGGTCCCCAGTGACCCCCCCCGTGTTCCCCCAGGGCGGGGTGAAGGTGCTGATCACGGGCCCATGGGGGGACCCCGGAGCCTACTCCTGTCTCTTCGACCGTACCTCGGTTCCGGCCGCGCTGGTCCAGCCGGGTGTCCTGCGCTGCTACTGCCCCCGTGAGTGTCCCCGCGGCGGGGTCCCCGCTCGTGTCCCCCCTTCCTGCAGCGCTGACCCCACCTCCGTGTCCCCCCCCACAGCCCACGAGGCCGGCGTGGCCGCCCTGCGCGTGGCCTGTCCCCCCCGGCTGCTCTCGGCCGCCGCCCCGTTCGAGTATCGGGCACGGGGGGCAGCCCGGGGCCCCCCCGGGGCACAGCTGGACTGGCTGGCACTGGACGGTGAGCGAGGACACCCCAGGACCCCCCCAGAACGGGACGGGACACCCTGAAACGGCTCATGCCCTCGGGGGGTGGCACCCAGACACCTGAGATCTTGTTGGGGTCCTGTTATGGGGATCCTACACCTGTCCTTCTCCCCGTGGGGTGACACTATTCGGGGTCAGGGTGTTTGGGGTGTGCCTCCCTCACCCCTGGTTCCCCGCTCTGCCAGAGGCCCAGTTCCGTCTGTCCATCCTGGAGCGCCTGGAGCAGCTGGAGACGCGTCTGGGGGCCCTGCCCCCCCCCGCACCCCTTCTGCCCCCACGGGGGGCCCCGTCTGAGACCCGCCCTGAGCAGGTGAGGCCTCCCCCAACACTTGAGTCACCACATGGCCCCTGAAGATCCCTGGTGCTCGCTCGTGTCCTGTGATGTCCCCGATATCCTCTAATGTACTCCGGTGTTGCGCGGCGTCCCCGGCATCTGCTGGAATAGGCTGGCGTTCCCTGGGGTCTGCCACACACCTCTCCTTGTGCCCTGGTGTCCCCTGACATCCCCCCTGGGGACAGGGGCCGGGGTCATCCTTTGAGGCGCGGGTGGTGGCCATCTGCGAGGCCATGATGGCACGGCCGGGCTGGCCGGGGACGTCGCCAGGGACATCGGGGACCTCGATGCTGGCGCACGGGGTGACGTTCCGTGGGATGACGCTGCTGCACCTGGCGGCCGCCCAGGGCTACGCCAGCCTCGTGGAGGCTCTGCGGCGCTGGCGGTGAGCAGGGCACCTGGGGACAGGGGCTGGTTGGGGACCCGGACTGGCACGAGGTGGGGATAGTGATGGCGATCCCCCGGGCCATGCTCCTAAGTAGAGGTGAGCCCCTCCAGGCTGTGTCCCCGACTGGATGTGACACCTGTCCGTGTCCCTTCCTGTTCCTGCAGGATGCTGGCAGCTGACAGCCTGGAGCTGGAGCAGGAGATCGACCCCCTCAACGTGGACCATTTCTCCTGCACCCCCCTGGTAAGGGGACACTGCAGACACTGAGGGCCCTGGGGACGCGGTGGTGACAGTGGGGACACGGTGGCAGGGCTGGGAATGCAGTGGCAGCAAGGGGATGGGGCGTGGGGTGGTGGCTCAGGAAGGGACGGCGTCTCGGGATGGGGGGACACCTTGGGGACACCCTGTTGACACGTGTCACCGTGTCCCCAGATGTGGGCGTGTGCCCTGGGGCACCGGGAGGCGGCGGAGCGGCTGTGCCGCTGGGACCAGCGGGCGCTGGCCGTCCCCGACACCCTGGGGCGGCTGCCACTGGCCCTGGCACGTGCCCGCGGCCACCTGGCCCTGGTCACCCGCCTCGAGGAGCTGCAGGTGTCACCCACGTCCCCGCGCTGTCACCTGCCCGGGCTGCGCATCCCCTCCCCGCTCTCTGCCAGCCCCGACACAGGTATGGCACTGGCACCTTGTCCCCTTCCTGTCCTCTGTCACTGTGTCCTTTCCCGGGCTCCTGGTCATCACCACCGTGGTGTGGCCACTGTCACCGTGTCCCCTCACTGCTCCTGACCGCTGTCACTGTCACCATATTCCCTCCCTGTCCCCCTGCCCCCCTTCATGTGCCCCCAGGGCATCGCTGGTCCCCTCCAGCCTTTCCCCGCTGTGTCCCCCACCGTGTCCCCCACCGTGTCCCCTGTCCTCCCCCACATCTTTGTGGATCCAGGTGTCCCCAAGTTCCCCCTCCACGTTCTTTGTCCCCCCCTTTTGTGTTTCCTGTGCATCCCATGTCCCTCTTGTCCTCTGTCCTCCCCAGCTTCTTTGTGTCCCTGGCGTGTCCCCATGGTGTCCCCTGTCCTCTCCCCATGCCCTGCGTGTCCCCCCTTCCCCTCAAGGTGTGTCTCTCCAGGACTAAACCCAGCTGCCATGTCCCCCCTGTCACCAGGGCTGAGCACAGCCAGCAGCCTGTCGTCCCCGTCGGGGCTCTCAGAGGGTCCTGGCTCCGTCCCGCTGCCCCCCGGCCCCCCCTGGTCCCTCCGAGGATGAGAGCTGGGGGGTGGCAGTGCCCCCCAGCCCCCCCGAGGATGCCCTGGCCCCACCCTCCGACACCCTGCAGGTAAAGGCGGGGGACAGCCAGGGCTCGGGACACCCCCAGCGCAGGAGAGTCCCAACGTCCCCCCTGCCCTAGGCCGAGGTGGTGACACTGGCACGACAGATCATCGAGGCAACCCCTGAACGCATCAAGCAGGAGGCACCGGGGGGGCCACCGGGGGCACTGGGAGCATTGGGATCAGCAGGGGGGACCCTCGGGACGCCGGGGCCAGCTGGGCCAGCAGGGCTTGGTGCTGCCATGGCCTGGCTGGCCACCTACCTGGAGAGTGTTGACCGTCCCCCTGCACCTCCCCACAGGTACTCCTGGGGTTGGGGGGTGTCCGGGGGCACCCTCAGATCCCTGGGGGGGGTCACCCACATCCGGCAGCACCCCAGGATACTCTTGGGGATTCCCCCGTGGCCTGGAACATCCCAGTATCTGTTGGGAGGGCCCTTTACGTCCTATGATACCCCAGCGTCCCCATGGCAGGGGTCTCCCACATTCTGCAAAACCCCAGTACCCCACCGGGGGGGGGGACAACTCCCTGGCTCCTGGAAGACCGCAGTGTCCTCTTGGGGACATTCCATGACACTCAGATTCCTCCCTGGGGGGGTGTCTCCCATCCTCTCCCCTCCCCCCTGACCCTCCTGTGTCCTGTGTGTTCCCCAGAGCAGAGGCAGCCTCCCGGGGGTCCCCGGGGGTGCCCGAGCGGCCGCCCCCCCCTTCGGCCGCGGGCTGGGCTGAGTTCCTGAACGCGTCAGGGGGGGCGCGGGGTGAGGGGGGGGCCGTGGCCCTGCTCACCCTCAGTGACCAGGAGCAGCACGAGCTCTATGAGGCCGCACGCCTTGTCCAGGGCGCTTTCCGCAAGTACCGGGTGTGTACCCCCTGCTCCCGGCACCCCAAAACCCCCCGAGGCCTCTCTGGGGCCTCCCCGGCACCGCTGAGCCCCGCAATCCCTGTCGCTGCCCCCAGGGCCGGAGGCTGAAGGAGCAGCAGGAGCTGGCGGCTGCTGTCATCCAGCGCTGCTACCGCAAGTACAAGCAGGTACTGAGGTGTGGGGGGAACCTGAAAACCCCGTGGACCCCTCCTGGGTACCCCCCGGGCACCCCAGACCCCCCCCCAACCCTCTCTCTCTGCCCCACAAGCTGACCTGGATCGCTCTGAAGGTAACAGGGTTTCCCTGGGGAGTGTTGGAGGGGGGCACCCACATTTTCTGAACTGTTTTGGGGTCTCTGGATGCCTGGGCTCTGGAACACATGGACGTGGGGGCCCTCGTTTGAGGATGCTGGGACATTGGGGTGACACTGGAGTGCCCCCCTCTGTATCCCCTTTGTCCCCCCAGTTCGCCCTGTTCCAGCGGATGACGCAGGAGTGCTGGGATACTGGGGTGACATTGGGGTGCCTGTTTGAGGGTGCTGTGACACTGGTATCCTCCTGTCCCCCCAGTTCGCCCTGTTCCAGCGGATGACGCAGGCCGCCATCCTGATCCAGAGCAAGTTCCGGAGCTACGCGGAGCAGAAGCGATTCCAGCGGCGCCGGCGCGCGGCCGTGCTCATCCAGCAGCGCTTCCGTAGCCTCCGCCAGCACCGGTGCACTGAGGGGCACTGAGGGGCACTGGGGACAAGGGGTACTGGGGACAGAGAGGTCCTCACCCTCCGCTCCATTTTCCCCCAGGAGCACCTTCCTCACCCTCAAGCAGGACCAGGCAGCCCGGAAGATCATGAGGTTCCTGCGGCGCTGCCGCCACCGGTACGGGGACATTGTGGAGGGACAGGGAGGGGACAGGGGAGGGGACAGGGTCGGGGACTGGGTCGGACACAGTGAGGGGAAATGGGGACATTGCGGGGCAACACAGGGACATGGGTTGAGGTGTTGTGTGGCTGGGAGATGTCACCCAGAGGTGGGTGGAAGCAGGTGACACTGGGGGGGTTGGGGACAGGTGACACCATGGGGGCAGAGTCTCAACAGAGCCTGCCCCCCCTCCCCAATTCGTGTTTCCTCGCTCAGGATGGAGGAACTAAAGCAGAACAAGGAGGTGGACAGTTTACAGACGCGGGGCCTGGCCTCGTGACCCACCCACACTGGGGATCCAGGCACTGGAGGGGCTCCACCGCCCCCCCGGGGACCCAGACATTGGGGGGGCCTCACTACCCCCTCTTGCAGGGGAGCCCAGGCATGGGGGGTGCTCCCCTCCCTGTGTCCCCCAGGCGTTTTTGTGTGTCTGGGTCTCCCCGGAGGGCTCGTGGGGAGGGGAAGAAGGGGGAAGAGCCACCCCACGCCCCCTCCTCACTCGCCCCTGTACCCAGCCCCCCCCCCCGCATGCCCCACTCTCCCCCTGCCCCGTGTGGGCTCTTTGTACAAAGTTCCATTAAAAAACGAGGAAGAGGGAGTAAAAGACCCGATGCGTGTGTGTGTTTATGTGTGGAGAGGGACACGGGGACATTGGGAGGGAGGGGACATTGTTGGGGACGGGGAGTGGCGGCCCCTCACGGGCAGACCCCGGCGGGCCCTTTAAAGGCCAGGCCACGCCCCTTTGCGGCGAGGCCACGCCCAGTCCCCCGCCCTCTCCAGAACGCCCCGCCCCTTTCCCCAGAGGCCGGGCCCTCCTACGTCCCCGACGCGATGACGCAAGACGCCGGGGCCGCGGCCCGCGCGCGGCGTCACGCATCGCCCCGTCGCAAGATGGCGGAGCTGGACCTGCTGGGTTCCATCCTGAGCTCCATGGAGCGGCCGCCCGCCGCCGCCGACGGCGAGACGCGGCGCCGGGCGCGGGGTCAGCGGGGCTGGGGAGGACGCGGAGGCACCGGGGGAAGGCGGGGGGGGGGGGCACCGACCGGTCGGGGCGGGGAGCGGCGCGTCCCGGCTCTTCGCCCTCGCAACCCCCCCCACTCCCGGCGCCCACCCTCACGCGAGACCCCGCCGCGCGCGGGCTGCTGGCTCCGCTCCCTCTCTGTGCACGCGCTTGCTCTCCTGATTGACGGGGGGAGGGGGGGTCTGGCCACGCCCCACGCCACGCCCATCCCAGGTCACGCCCCGCCCATTCAGTGACATCCCCGGGATGGTGCTGGCCCGGCCCCCTCCGCCCCCCGGAGGTTCTGGGGGGGGTCGCTGCCGACCTGACCCTCCCTGTCCGCTCCAGAACAAGCCGCTCGCATGAAGAAGCTGCAGGAGCAGGAGAAGCGCCAGAAGGTCGAGTTCAGAAAGAGGGTGAGTGGGGGGACAGGCATCACTGGGCATTTCGGGCCACTCTTCATGGGCCCCCCCAAATTCCTGGGCCCCCCTGGACTGCCCGTGTATCCCCAGATGGAGCAGGAGGTGTCCCAGTTCATCCAGGCCACCGGGGAGCCTCGGCGCCGGTTCCAGCCCATGAACAAGATTGAGAGGAGCATCTTGTGAGTGGGGCCCTGGGCACACTGGGAAGGTGGGCACTGGGGGAGTACTGTGTGCTCTGCGGGGCACTAGGGGGACACTGGGAGGGCAGGGGCGGGGCAGAGGGGACACTGAGAGCGCTTGGGAGAACATTGGCGACCCTGAGGGACGTGGGGATGGGAGGGCACTTGGGAGGATACTGGGGGCACTGGGGAAACTATGGCTGCACTGTTGGGGCAATACTGTGAACACTGGCGTTGGACACTGGAGACACGGGGCAGGACAGGAGCACACCAGGATGGCAGCTGTACTCTGGGGCAGTTGGGGACCCTTGTGAGGGGGGGAAGGACCCCTCTGGGGAGCCCCAGTGCCAGCAGTTCCCTGTTCCCCCAGGCACGACGTGGCGGAGGTGGCCGGGCTGACATCCTTCTCCTTTGGAGATGACGAGGACAGTCGCTACGTAATGGTGTTCAAAAAGGTGGGGGATGGCGGGAGACACTGTGGGGAGGACCAGGGGAGGTGAGGGAACACAGGGCGATGCCAGTGTCCCCAGGAGTTCGCGCCGTCGGACGAGGAGCTGGACGCGTATCGGCGCGGCGAGGAGTGGGACCCGGCCCGAGCTGAGGAGCGGCGTCGCCTCCGGGTAGGCGGGGCTTAGTGGCCGTGGGGCGGGACTTAATTGCGATATGGGTGGGGCCCAACAGGGCGTGGCCAGATGGGTGTGGCATGCACTCACAGTGGGGGCAGGGCTTATATGGGTGTGGCACAGGCTTGGTGGGTGCGGCCTGAGCGGGTGGTGTATGGCGGGGCTTGTTGCTGACGCCTTGCCCCCAGGAGCTGGCGGCACAGCAGGAGGAGGCGGAGCTTGAGCGCGGCCCGGCCCCCCCGGGTCCCCCCAACGACTACAAAGACAAATATCGGCACCTGATCGGCTCCGACGCCGCCAAAGCTGCTGCCCGCACCATGGAGGCCAACAAGGCGTATGGCTGTGGTGAGCAGGGGGTCCTGGGGAGGTCCCGAGGGAGTCTGTGATGGTCCAGGAGGGTCCCCGGGGTCCAGGAGGCCTGGAGGTGTCCTGGATACCTGGATCCCTTCCCGGGGGAGTTTTGGGCACCCAAATACCTAGGCTCTCGATGGAGGGCTGGGGGGTCGCTGTGGGAGTCACAGCCACCTGGTTCCACCCTGTGCCCCCCCAGTGCCGGTGGCCAACAAGCGGGACACACGCTCCATCGAAGAGGCCATGAACGAGATCCGGGCCAAGAAGCGGCTGCGGCAGGCGGAGGACGAGGGCGGGGCCGGGGGGGGCCCCGGGGGCCCCTCTGTGTGATAGGAGGGTGGTGGGGGGGCTGTAGCCCCCGGGGGTATTTAACAGTGTGGGGGAGGGTGACAGGGATGCACAGCAGGGGTGATAAAGCACCTCATCTCCTGGCCTGGTCCCCATGTCTGTTTTGGGGGGCAGTTGTGGTGAGGGGGGGCACCCCCATATCCCAGATTGTGTGTGTGCGTGTCCCGCCGCTCCCAACAAAGCATGAGTGGGGAGCTCCTGGTACTTCATGAAGTTTACTTCACGAAGTGGGGGGAACCCCTTGGCGGGGGGGGCAGGGTGGGCCTCTCTGCCTCTCCCCGTCCTACGTGGCCTTGGGATTTTGGAATTTGCGCCCCGTGAACTTGGCCCCATCCCCCAGGACCTCCTCAATCCTGGGGGGGATGAGAGCTCAGTGGGGTGACATGGGGGTGATCCAGGGGTCAGCAGACGTGGGGGGGTTGGGGAAGGGGCGGGGGCACATGTGGGACTCACAGGGACAAGGACACTCCTGGGGGGGACATGGGGATGGGCTTGGGCACCCCCCCAGCTCTCTGTGGGGGATGTGGGGACATGGAGGCAGCAGGGACCCCTGGGGACATGTGGGGACAAGGGGGGACGCACACAGATTTGGGGACAAGGGAGGGGACACAGACGTGGAGACCCCTCGCCTCATCAGCTGGTTGTACTTGGCTGAGCGCTTCGAGCAACAGGGAGCCCCCGTCTGGATCTGGGGGGGGATGGGGGACAACGGAGGGTGTCATGGGGGAACAGGGGGTGACAGGGCATGCTGGGACTCACCTGGCCAGCGCAGAGCCCCACGACGAGGTCCGAAATGAAGGTGTCCTCAGTCTCGCCCGAGCGGTGACTCACCATGACCCCCCAGCTGTAGCTCTGGGCCAGCTTGCACCTGTGGAGGTACACAGGCAGGGTCACGGGAGGTGACATGGGGACATGAGCTGGGATGAGGGTTGTGCCTGAGGTTTTCACACAAGGGCTTTGCACTGGATGATGAGGGGCATTTCCATGAGAGATTTTTGTGCAGAGGCCTTGCCTCGTATGAGTTTGCACAAGGCCTCTTCCCAAGGAGCCTTTTCCCGAGGGTTTGTGCAAGGATTTGCCTGCGCACTCGCGCCTGGATGGACACGGTGAGCCGGGGGCTTTCACAGAGATTCGCAGGAGGGTTTGCACAGACTCAGCCTGAATGGCTTCCGTGGTCAGGGTCTTCACAAGAGTTTGTGTGAATTTGTGTGTGCAGTCACACCTGGATGGCCTCAGCTGTGGGGGATTTGCACGTGCGCTCACACCCGGATGGACTCCGTAACGAGGGGGTTACGCGGGGACGATGACCCCCGCGCAAGGGTGTGGGGTCACACGAGGATCACGCCTGCATGGACTCGGTGCGGGGCATTTGCACAGGGAGTTGCACGAGGATTCGGAGGACTCGCGCCCGGATGGACTTGGTGACCAATCTGATCTGGTTGACCTTGAGCAGGAGGCAGCTGCGTGCCTGCAGTTTGGCCGCCCGTGCGATGAGTTTTGGGTTGGTCGCTGTCAGATCATTGTCCACCACCTGGATGTCCGCCTGTGTCAAGAACTGCTTCCAGCCGTCCCTGTCATCCTGGTCAAAGGGGTCCTCAACTGACACCATGGTGGGGAAACAGCCACCAGGATGTACCAGTGTGCACCAATATGGCCCAGTCACCTGGGGGTGTGGGAGAGGGACTGACCACCCTGCGGCCCTGGGCACGGCCTTGTATCAGCTATCAGAGTCCCCAGCTGCCTTTCCAGTGCCTCCCAGTTACGCCCCAGTCCATTCCAGGTCATCCCAATGCCCTGCAGTGCGTCGCAGTCCTTCTCAGTGTCACTCCCCTGCTTCCCAGTGCCTTCCCAGTGCCCTCCCAGTGCCATCGAAGTCCCTCCCAGTGCCCTCTCAGTTTCATCCCAGTGCTCAGCAGGGTAGTCCTTGATGAAGCTCTGGTAGAGCTGCCCCAGCTGCTCCCCAGTGATGAAGAGCTTGGGATCCAGGGGGGGATTTGAAGTCCAGGTCATATTTGCCCTCATGGCAGAGTTCAGAGGCTGCCATGTCCATCCCGATGGCCACCTCGTCCATGTACCCAGCCTTCCCAATGGCTGCTTTCAGAAGCTCCAGCGCTGGAAGGGCACCCAGGGAGCTGGGCCTAAATTCCCCCTGAATCCCCAAATCTCCCCTGAACCCCCACCCCAGCAGAGACAGACCTGGGGCAACCAGGACCCAAATCGCTCTTGGTCCCCCAAATCCCTCCAGAGACCACAGGGACCCCATACGTGGACACGCTCAATGCTGACCCTTGGCCAAGGGGACCTGGGCATCCAGGCCTGAAGACCACCCCCCTTAATTGCCCTCCCTCCAAAGGCAGATGGACCCAGGTGTCCAGGTGCCCCCCCTCCACCTCCTGCCCTTTCTCACCCCTGCCCCACTGCCCCATGACCTCTCTCTAATTACCACAAATTCATGATGTGACCCCAAAACCCAACCAATCTCGGTGCCGTCCATCTCAGTCGTGACCTTGATCTTCTCCTGCTCCACCATGCTGAGTTTCTGGGGTATGGGGAGGGAGTGTCGGCCTCCCTGCCTACCCCTAAGTGTCCCCCAATTCCTCCTGCCCCTCCCTCACATGCACCTTCTCCACCAGAGCTGGGCCCAGGGTCTTGTTGATGTGTTCCATGGCTTTCAGGACCCCTGGAGGGGGCAGAAGGTGTGACCTCTGACCTGACACGTGGGGATTTGGGGATGTGGGAAGGGTTGGGGGGCTTGTTTTGTCTTGGGGGGAATGAGATGGGTGTTGAGGGGTGGTTTAGGGGATGCAGTTGGGTCTTGGGTGGGGGTGTAGAGGATGCAGTTGGGTCTTGGAGGGTCATTGCGGGGGAGGCAGCTGATCATGGGGGATCTATTTGAATCCTGGGAGCTCTTGGAGGACCCAAGTGGGTCTTGGGGTTGTTGTAGGCTCTCGAGGGGTCTGGTTGGACCATTGGGGGGGTCACTGGAGGGATTGTTGGCTCTTGGGGGGGATCTGTTTGGGTTTTAGGGTACCTCCTTGGGACTTTCAGGGTCTTGGGGGTCCCTGAATGTTTTTGGGGGTCACTGGCTGTGCCCACTTTCCCCCTTTCTCAAGGTCCCAGCTTACCAAAGTCCCGCCTTTGCCCATGTAGCGGCTCTCATCCCCATCCTGGAGCTCCAGGGCCTCATGAATCCCAGTGCAGGCTCCACTGGGAAGAGCTGCCCAGAACCATCCTGGGGTAGGAGGGGACTGTCACTGCCTGCCCTGGGACTCTCCACGTCCCCAGCACTCCTGATACATTCCACCACAACCCTGAGCCTCCTCCAAGTCCTCAAACCCCCCCATGAGCCCCCCACCCCAACACCCCCCCTGCCCCTCCACACCCTTGGCTGTAAACAGATCCACTTCTGCTGTGGGATTCCCATGGGAATCTAGGATCTCCTGGGCCATGATCTTCTGGATGGACATGGCTGTGTGGGGTAGGGGACCCAGGGGTCAAAGCCAAGGTCAAGGGCATCCCAGCCTGACCCTGGACTCCGCAGAGGCCCCCCCCCCCCAGCTCCCGGGATGGAACCCCTGTGTCCAGGTGCCCTGAGCTGGCCCTATGTCCCCCCATCCCACGGGGGACCCTGAGTGAGCCCAGACCCCTCTCCCCAGCACCCGGGACATTGAAAGGGGCCCAGGGCGGGTCCAGGCCCCTCTCACCCAGTGCTGCCTCTGCCTGGGACCCTTCCACCTCCCCCACAGGGGCCGCCGGGATAATTTATCCCCTTCTCTTTGCCCCTCTCCCCTGGAGGGACCGTGGTCAAATTGAGCCCCTGCTGGGGGTTAGGGGTGGTGCCCCAAGTGCCCGGGGCTGGTAGCACTTGGCGATGGTCCTTGGGCGTCTCCCCCTGGCTTTGGGGCTATTTTTAGCCCCCCTTAAAGGTCACGATAACACGACCCCCAGCCGGGGGGCTGGAGCACCGCCTGAAGGCCCTGGGAGAAACAGCCCCAGCCAGAAGGGGAGGGGGTGAATTGGGGGGACAAGGTTTTGGGGGTGCAGAAGGTCCTTTGCGGGGGGGGGAGTTCAACCCCGAAGGACTACCGAAGGGGGGGAGGGGGGCGACTCAGCCCCATGGGCGCCACAGCGTGGGGGAGGGGCGGTGGCTTTGACCACTTCCCGGGGAACTTCTCGCCGGGGGGGCGGGTCCGGGCCTTTTATGGGGGGTGGAACGGACGCCCTCACGAGCCCTCGACCCCCCCAATCCGGCACTGGGGGTCGTGGCACCCTCGGCCCCCCTCGGGGAGAGACGATCCCGAACGCCTTGGTCTCCCCCTTCCCTGTCCTCAACCGCCGGACCCCTCCCCCACTCCGGGGCAGGAAGTGAAACCGCTGCCCCTCCCCCTCCCCCCGGAAAGTCCCGCCCGGGTCTGAGTCAAACCGCGACCCACGGGGGGAGGGGCGGGAGTCCTGCACCCCCAGACCCACATTGAACTCCCATCCCCCGCTAGCGACCCCCGTTCGGGGCTGCACGTAGGGCCCAGCGCGGGGCGGGGTGTCGCGATAAGGGCGTGTGTGTATCAGAAAAACCGTGATTCACAATATAGGGGGAGGTGGCGCAATAACGGGGGATTCGTTATTAGTCGGGAGGGATCACGATAACCGCGGGGCTGTCGCGATAACGGGGGGGGAGTCGGACTAACGGGGGAGAGGGGGCACAATAAGGGGTGGGGGTCGAGGTAACGGGGAGGGTCGGAATAACGGAAGCGAGTGTCGGGATACTGAGGGGGTGTTTGAATAACGGGGGCCGATGCGTCGTGATAATCGCCGGATCCAGAATACGAGGGGATTGCATTGAGGGGAGGTGTGGGCGCAATAAGGGAAGGGTTCACAATAATGGGAGTGCGGGCATCGCGATAACAGTGGGGGCTGGGACAACGCGGGGGATCGCAATGGGAGGAAGACGTCGCGACAATGAGGGAAGGGTCGCGATACAAAGCCCCCCCCCCCCCCCCCCATCGCCGCGCGCCCTCCGGGACGCGCGGGGCGTTCCCGTCCCTTCAGGCCCCGCCCCTTCAGGCCCCGCCCCCTGCCGTCCCCTATGAAAACCGCCGCGCGGCGCCGCCGCCGCTTCTCCGCCGCCGCCGCGCTCGGGTCGCACTGCGCCGGCGCCGGACGAAAACCCCGCCCCTTCCCAGGCGCAGCCCCGCCCCCCGCGGCAGGCCACGCCTCCCCGCCCCGCCCGCCCGCCCGCCGCCGCCATGAGCGGGTGGGCGCCCTACGTGGAGACGCTGCTGGCGGACGGCACCTGCCAGGATGCCGCAATCGTCGGCTATCGCGACACCCCCGCCGTCTGGGCCGCCGCCCCCGGCAAGACCTTCGCCAATATCACGGTGAGAGGCCGGGACTGGCGGGGGTGGGGGGGGGGGCTAGCGCGCCGAGGCGTTTCCCGCCCAAGCGCGCGGAGGGCGGGGGGACCCAGTGGCCGCTGAGGGGCGGGGCTGACCCCCCCCGCCCCTCCCGCGACGGGCTCCGGGAAGGACAAAAAAGGGAGAAAAACGCAAAAGCGCCAGCGTGGAGCGCGGGGGGTTGGGGGGGTGGCGGCGGCGCGGGCGCTGCCCATGCCCGGGGACCCGGTGCCGGGGGAGGGCCGGTGCTGGGGGGCTCTGGGGCCGGGGGGGGTCCCGGCGGCGAGGCAGTCCCCTCCTTAACCCCGTTTCGAGCACTTTGGGGGGGTCGCAGGCGGCCGGGGAAGGGGGGATGGGCGAACACCACGTGGTTGGACGACCTCCCTCTCCACTTCCCATCTATTTTATTGCGGTCCCCTAAGTGAATGGCGGGGCTCTAGTCGGGGAGGTGGGGGGGGGGGGGGGTGGAGGAACCCCTCCCCACTTAAAAACCCTCTAAAAATGCACGGAATGCGGCCACTTCCCGGTGGAGGAGGGGCGGCCGGGGCTTCCTGTGGGGGAGGGGCGGCGCGCGCGCACCCCCCCTCCCCCCTCCCCACTTCCCCCCACGGAAATGGGGGGGGGAGGAGAGAAGTTTGGGGAGGCCCATGGTGGGAAAGGGGAGCTACCGGACCCCTGGTTCCTGTGTAGGGTCATGGGGGATTTACGGGGGTCCCCCAGGGCCCACGGGTCACAGGTTGCGGGTCACGGGGGAGTCATGGGGGTCGCAGGACGCCTGGGCCACCCGGGGGACTATGGGGGGGGGCTCATGGGGGTCCCTGGACTTAAGGTCCCGATGGGGCTTTCTGGGTTAACACTGGGTTAAATGTAGGGTCCCTGGGGGGTTCGTTTGAGGGGTCCCTTATGGGGTTCCTGGGGGGCTGTTTTTGGGGTTCCTGACCTGTTCTCCCCCGTGGTAGCTGGTGGAAGCATTGGCCCTGGAGGGTCTCGAGTTTTGGGGGGTTACGGGGATCCTCGGATCCTCTACTGGGGTTCCCTTGGGGATCAGGGGTCAGACGTGGGGTCCCTGCCGGGAGTAATGGGGATCCCAGGACACCTGGGTCCCTTTTATGGTCATGGAGTGGGAGTTATGAGAGTCCCTGTTTGCCGAGTGCCCTGTAGGGGCCCTGCCCGGGGGTTTGGCGTCTGCGTTTGGTTTTGGTGGTCCCTGGGTGGGCCTTTGGGGTCCTCTTGACCTGTCCCCACCCTTGTCCGGCCTGCAAAAGTGATGGACCTTGAGCAGGGGGAGTTATGGCAGTCCCCAGACAGCTGTGTTCTTTACGGGGTCACGAGTGGGTTTTGGGGGTCTGGGGTCTGTTTTTGGGGTGCCCCCTTGACCCTTGTACCAACAGCCAGCGGAGGTGGCGGCACTGGTGGGCCCCGAGCGGGGGCCACTGCTGGTGCAGGGACTGACGCTGGGGGGGCTGCGCTGCTCCGTCATCCGGGACTCGCTGCTGGTGGAGGGGGAGCACAGCATGGACCTGCGCACCAAGGGGGCTGCCGGAGCGCCCACCTTCAACATCACGGCCGCCATCACCAACAAAAGTGAGGGGCCCCCTGGAACCACCCCCGTGTCACCCCCATCACCCTCCCCAGCACACCCCCTGCCATCCCCTTCCCCTGTGATCCCTCCACCTTCAAAATCACCAACAAGAGGAACCTCCCCCTGGAACCACCCCATCACCCTGTATCACTCCCCACCCCCACACTTTCCTGTCACCCTTTATTACCTCCTGACCTGTTCCTGTCACCCCCCGTGACCCCAAGCCTCCGCACGTGCCCCCCACGTATCTCATGGCCTCACTGTGTCACCCCCAGCACTTGTTGCTCCCCAGATACCCCCCCCCCGCCCCCATGTCACTCTGTGTCCTCTCCCCACACAACTCTACCTGGCCACGTCACCTGCTGCCCTCTCACCTGTGTCACCCCTGACCTGCTTCCCGTTAATGTCCCCCCTCCCCCTTGCCCCAAGTCCCCCCAGATTACCTGTCCCGGGGTCCCTTCATCCCATCTGTTGCTTCCTGCCCCTCTCCCCTCTGTCTGTCTGGGGATTGATGGGGGTTTTGGGGGATTGGGAATGACGCCCCCCCACCTTATGCCCCTACCCCCACAGCCATCGTGCTGGCCATGGGCAAGGAGGGAGTCCACGGTGGCTGCGTCAACAAGAAATGTTATGAGATGGCCAATCACCTGCGGCGCAGCCAGTACTGAGGGGGCTTGGGGGGACCCCCGGGACCCCCTCGGGGACCCCTGGACCCCCAGGGACCAGCAGGAGCCGCCAGGGACCAGCAGGACCCCATCCTCAACTCCTCTGTCACCACCCCGATCCCCGCTGCCGGCAGCAATAAAGTGCCCTTGTGGGGAGTCGCTGCGGGTCGGGGATTTCAGGGATCTGGGTGCTGTGGGGAACCTCGATGCGCGGCCGGGGCCATGGGGCGCGGTCCTGCCCTCCACCCAGGGCGGGGGAGGCCTCCCCGGATACCCGGGTCCAAGGGTGCTGCCATGCCCCAGGGGGACAAAGTCCGCGATGGGGCGGGGGTGACGCCTCAGCACCCGCCCCGTGACCTCCCCCCAGACTCTCAGGAGGCAAAGTTTGGAGGCAGAGGCTTTATTGGGGGGCTGCACTGATGGCAGGGGCTGCACCAGCAGCAGGGGGGAAGTCAGTTGGGGGTCCAGACAGCAGCTGGGGGGGCGGCAAGATGGAATAAGGGGGCGGGGGACATTTGGGAGGAACAGAAAGGGCCTGTGGGGAATTGGGGGGCAGGAACTTTAGATATTCTGGCAAATTGTGAGGGGGGGCCCCAGGTGTTCAGGCAGTGGTGTGGGGCAGAGGTGGGGATTGGGGAGGTTGGTGGGATGGGGTGATATGGGGCAGAGGTGGGGATTGGGGAGGTTGGTGGGATGGGGTGATGAAGGGCAGCAGTGCGGATGTGGGGGGATGGGGTGGGGCAGAGAGAGATGGGGAGGCTGATGTGGGTGAAGAAGGTGGCGTAGGGCAGAGATGGGGATGTGGGAAGGTGATGTGGGGCAGGATCAGGCGTCCGGGCAGGAGGAAGCGGCTCCGGTGCCATCGAGTCCATATAAGGGCAACGTGGTGGCTCCGGCGCTTCCTGTTCCCCCCCCTCCCCCCGTCTGACTCACGGACGTGGGGGGGAAGGGCCCGCAGTTGCCCCACGGGGGGAATTGGGGTATCGGGAGTTGGGCCGTGGGCCGGATGGAGTGTCAATCCCTCCGACCCCCTCACCCAGCATGGAGGGACTCAGGTGTTGGGGCCCCCTGCGTGCCTTTGCCCCTACCATGAGGTGACCCCCATGGCTGTGAGGTTGGGGCACACCAGCACCCCATCACTGTCACCTGTGGAGCCATGGCACCCCTACATCCTGTAGGACAGTGTCATTGCCTCCCTCCCACCCCGTGTCCAGGTGACCGCGTCACCTGTAGCACCCTGACACCTGCAGGATGGTGGTGTCACCTGTGTCATCCCTGACAGCGTCTGCCCTCTGGTGTCCCCGACAACCCTCAACACCTGAGGGGACCCCAAAACTGCGGGGGGGGCGGGGGGGGGGGCTGGAGAGGAGGGACAGGGTTTGGAGGGGAATAGAAGTGCTAGGGATGGGGGTGGTCTCCAGTACCTCACCAGTGACTCCCAGTTGGAATCGATAGTAGGGGTTAGTGGGAGGTACCAGTACGGGTACGGGGACTCCGAGGGACCCCAGTGCTGACCGATGCACCCAAGAATGCCCCCAGTGCCCTCCAGTAGACCCAGACTGCCTCCACTGCCCCCCAGTGCCCGTCAGTCGCACCCAAGGAGCCTCCCAGTGACCCCCAGTGCACCCGAAGTGCCTCCCAGTGACCCCCAGTGCGCTCAAAGTGCTTCCCAGCATACCCACAGAGCCTTCCAGTGCCTGACAGCGCCCTCCAGTGTCCCAAATGCTTTCCAACATCTCCTAGTGCGTCCCGGTACCCCCCAGCACTCACCGGCTGGAACAGGACTGGCGAGGCATCACCCCACGGCGCTGAGCAGCGGCGGGACCGAGTGCGGGAAGTCCCGGTCGCCGACCCCTCCCGCCGCCACCGGTTCCTCTCAAGCCCCCCAAGATGGCGGAATCTCGCGAGAGAGGGGCGAGGCTACTCAGCACCTGCTTCCGCCCTAGCCAATCCCCTGGGTTACTGAACAATTCCTCTTCCCGCCTAAACGCTTCCCACCAATCAGAGGCGTGAGGAGGGAACGCGCCCTGGGGCGCGCGGCCACGCCCGCTCCCCTCAGAGGCGGCGCTGCTCCGCAAAGCCGCGCTCCCTGCGCGGGGCCCCCGCCCCGGCGCCGCGCACGCGCCTCGCGCAGGCGCACTGGCGCCGCGGCCCCCCCCCCCCCCCGAGTCACCTTGGGGCGCCGCCGGTGCCGGACCCCGCGCGCCCCCCACGCCCCCGGTACCAGGGCCCGGCCGCGATGGCGGCGGCGCCGGCGGCTGAGAGGCCCAAGACCTCCCCGAAGTCCGTGAAGTTTCTCTTCGGCGGCCTGGCCGGGTGAGAGCCCCCCCCACCCCACCCCCGCCAAACCGAGATATGTCCCCCCGTCAAAACCGCGATCCCGCACTCCCAAACCGAGATTCCCCCGCCCAGACCTTTCAGCTCGCCCCTAAACTCCCTTCAGCCGCCGAAACCACCCCCGATGCCCCTCCTAACCCCTCAGCCCCCCCCATCCTTTAGCTCCCCCCGATCCCCAATTGCCTGCCCCCCACAGCCGCCCCAATTCTTTCTGAGTCCCTCAAATGCTCCCCAAGCCCCCTTCAGACCCCCCCAAGCCCCAGTGCCCTCCAAAATCAATTCAAACCCACTGAACCCTTTCAAACCTCCCGAAATCCCATCCAGCTCCCCGCAAGACTTCCCTGTGCCCCCCGCCAGAGATCCCCAAAACTCCTTCAGACTCCCTCCTCACCCCAGGTTTCCTCCGAGAGGGCTGTGGGTGGATTTGGGGGGCTGTGGAGAGCGGTGTGAGTATTTTTGGGGTCCCCCTGACCCTCCCTGACCCCCTTTCTTTAGGATGGGGGCCACAGTCTTCGTGCAGCCCCTGGACTTGGTGAAGAACCGGATGCAGTTGAGCGGGGCCGGGGCCAAGGGCCGTGAGTACCGGACGTCCCTGCACGCCCTGGGGTCCATCCTACGCCACGAGGGACTGAGGGGCATCTACACGGGGTACGGGCCCTCCAAAACACCCTGCAACCACCCTGAACCTCCAATTCCCTGGGACATCTCTTGAACCCCCAAACCCCACGTCCCTGGACACCCTGGGGTCCATCCCATGCTACAAGAGGTTGCCGGTCATCTACGTGGGGTACAGACCACCCAAAACCTCAAAACCCCAAGCATCTGCAAGCTTTGTGACCCTTTCCTGCCCTCCCATTTTTGGGACCCCTGCCATTCTCTGTGTTCCCCCAGGCTCTCGGCAGGGCTTCTTCGCCAAGCTACCTACACCACCACGCGCCTGGGCATCTACAGCGTCCTCCTGGAGCGTTTTGGGGGGGCTGATGGGACCCCCCCTCCGTTCCTGGCCAAGGCAGCCATGGGCATGACAGCAGGAGCCGCGGGGGCCTTCGTGGGGACCCCAGCTGAGGTGGCCCTCATCCGCATGACAGCTGACGGCAGGTGAGCCCCTAATCCTCCAAAAAATACCTGTGCCCCCTTCCACCCCTCCCCCCCAAGTATGCTTTTTTTACCAAAATTCCTTTCTTTTGCCCCAAATCCCAGGCTGCCCCCTGGTGAGCGCCGCGGGTATCGCAATGTGTTCGACGCCCTTGTGAGGATGGCAAGGGAGGAGGGGGTGCTCACGCTGTGGAGGGTAGGTGGGGGCTGGGGGACCCTGAGATCCTCCATGACTCCCCTGCTGCCTTCCCAGGGGTGCAGGGGCTGGCCTCACGCTATGGGGGGGAAGCCGGGTGTCCCCCACACTCCCGCCTCCCACCCCAGTTCCGTATCCTCGCTGTGGTGAGGAGGAGAGCGGGGTCTGGGGGGGAAAGCGGGGATGCAGGGGGCGATGTGGTGGGGTCTAGAGGTGCACAGGACTCACCCAACCACCCCATTTTCTCCCAGGGCTGTATTCCCACCATGGCCCGTGCCGTGGTGGTCAACGCTGCCCAGCTTGCCTCCTACTCCCAGTCCAAACAATTCCTGCTTGACTCTGGTGAGTTCAGGGTGGGGGTCTGCCGTGGGGAAATCCCAAATCCTGGGGCCGTCTCCCCCCCATTCCCCTTTGATGTTTTGGGGTGCCCCCAGGGCATTTCCGCGATGACATCCTGTGCCACTTCTGCGCCAGCATGATCAGTGGGCTGGTGACCACGGCCGCCTCCATGCCCGTCGACATCGTCAAGACCCGGTGGGTTCATTTTGGGGGGGGGGTCCCCCGCTCCCCTTTAGATAATCACAGATGTGACACGTGGTCACTCCACTCCAAAACGTCGTGGTTTGCCCCTAAATTTTTCCCAACAGGATCCAGAACATGCGGACAATAGATGGGAAACCCGAGTACCGCAACGGGCTGGTGAGTGAGCAGGGTTTAGGAGGGCTACACCGTTTGGGAGTCCCCAACAATTTAGGAGGGGCTCCTCTGTCAATTTTGGGAGGAGTCCCCTTTCATGCGGGGGGTTTCACACCATGTTGGGGGTGTTCCACATCATTGGAGGTGGCGGAGAAATTCAGGTCATTTTGAGGAGATGCCCGTAATTTTGGGGAGCTCTCCCCTGGCATTTGGGGAAGGCTCCCCACTATTTTGGTGGGGTGGGGATCCCTCATTTTTGGAAGGTTTCTCATAGTTTTGGGAGGATTCCCTATCATTTTGAGGGTGTGCGTGTTATTTCAAGAAAGCTCCCCATCCTTTTGGGAGAGCATCCATGTTGTTTTTCAGAAGGTTTCTCCGTATTTTGGGGGTCCCCCTGACATACTGCTCTTCCCCACCCCCCCCCGCAGGATGTGCTGCTGAAGGTGGTGCGGTATGAAGGCTTCTTCAGCCTCTGGAAGGGCTTCACCCCCTACTACGCCCGCCTGGGCCCCCACACCGTGCTCACCTTCATCTTTCTCGAGCAGATGAACAAGTGGTACCAGCGGCTCTTCTCAGCGCCTACACCCCCTCCCCCCAGTGGGTGGGGGGGTTGGGGGGATCCAACCCGATCCTGTGGGTTCTGTAGGGGCACCTGACCCCCCACGAAGGGGCTTTGGGGGGGGTCTGACCTCTCCCTTAGGTGCTCTGGGGAGGTGGCTCTATAGGAGTGCCTGGCCCCCGTCAAGGCTATGAAGTGGCCCTGGGGCCCTGTGGAGGGGTCTTGTGCCCTGTAAGGGTGCATGACCCACTCCTTGGGGCTATAGGGATCCCTGGGGCTCTATGAAGGGGCCCTGGGCCTGACAGGGGTGCTGGATCCCTCCCACGGGGACAACAGGGGATGCCTTGTCCCTATGGGGCAGCCCTAGAGACAGTGTAGGGCACCCTCCCCCTGTGCTCCCCTCCCGCCCCTCTGGGGGTTTTGTTACCAGCCAATATCAAGTTCAAAATGCGGGGCAGGAGCCCCCCCAGATTCCGCCTCCTTCTCTTCCCCCAGCACCCTCGACCTTGTGCTTTGTTAATGAATCATGGATCGTGATCATATAATTAAAGCAAGACCTACAGACATTGGGGGGTGCTTTATCTCTGTCGCACCAGGGACGGGGTCTGTGTCTGTCGCACTGTGGGTGTGGCCTCACCCCGATCAGGGGTGACAGGAGGGGATGCCAAAGCCGGACCCCAAGAACATCCAGCAGAGGCAGCGGAGCCATTTATTGTTTCCCCCACCAAATTCGGGGGTCCCAGGAGGAGCTCTCCCTCAGACAGGCGGGCCACCATCACCCCAGGGCAGGTCAGAGCCGGCCAGGACTGTCCGTTCCACCCCCTCCTCGGTGATGGCCGCCAGCCTGATGACGCCTCCGCTGGAGCCGTCCCGCACCATCGCCAGGGCCAGCGCTAGGGGAACATGGGTCAGGGACCCCCAAAGACCTTCGTGTTCCCAAATCCTCCTCTGGGACACTCCAAAACCCCTCAGCACTGCCCAAACTCCTCTGTGCCCCCAAATCCTCTTCCAGGACCTTCCAAACCCTTCCGTGTTCCCCAAATCCACTCCCGGGCCACCCCCAAACCCCTCGATGCCAGCCACACTCCTCTGTGCCCCCAAATCCTCTCCCAGGATCCCAAGATCCCTCTCAGGATCCTTCCCTCCACCCCCCCGCCCCCAAGTTCTCCAGTATCCCCCAAACCACCACGGGCAACGAATTCCTGGCACTGGAGCGGCTCATCCCAGACCGGAACGTGGCGTCAGGAATCCATAGATGTAGGAGCTGCCCGAGCCCCCCACGGCGAAGGGCTGGCGCAGAAGGAGCCCTCCCATTGGCACCATGTATACCTGGGGGGCACAGGGGGGGCTGTAGGGTGCTGTGGGGCAAAGGAGGGGGCTGTGCGGCACTAAGGGGGGACTGAAGGGCAGAAGTAGGTGCTGTGGGGCAGAGAAGGGGATACCGGGAGGCAGAAGGAGACGTGGGGCAGAGCGAGACACTCCCAGACGGAAAAAAGGATATTATGGGACAGAAGGAGGGACGCTCCAGGGCAGAAAGGAGAACACTCCAGGGTGGAAACAAGGACATGCTCGGGCAGAAAGAGGAATGCTGCAGGGCAACAGAAGGGGGACACCGGGACTGAAGGGAGCGCACCTGTCCCCCCCTCCGCGGGTCCCAGCCAGCGACAATGATGCCGGCGCTGAGCTCCTCACGGTACCGGTAGCAGCTCTGCTGGAAGAGGCGGGCGGCCGTGCGCACCCGCGGCGGCTCCTCCAGCTCCACGCTGTGGGGCAGGGCCAGGTGTGGGGCCGGGGGTTGGCCCCACAGCCCCCCCGGCCCTGCCCCACGCCCACGGGGGATACCTGTGGAAGGCCAACTGATAGGCCACGGCGTCGGCCACGGCCTGCGTGTCGGCTGCCGAGCCCGAGCGGCAGCAGAAGATTCGGTCGTGGACGGGGGTCAGTTTGTCCGTCACCCGGTTGGCCACATAGGACCTGCGGGACACCGTGGTGATGTCACCTCCACGGCCCCCCGGCAGCTGGAGGTGACACCACAGCAACAGGCACTGGGTGACAGCAGCGTGATATTACTGTAACAACCCCCCAGGGTGACACCGCAAGAGGAGCGACGAGCTGGAGGTGCTGAGAAACCCCCGGAAAGCAGGCGTCGGTCCCAAAAAGATGCCGGAATTTCATTGGGCACAAAGCGCTGGGTTTTACAGGCAAGGGACTTAGAAATGTGGCATTTGCTGTGCCAATGAGCAAAAAAAAAAAAAATAGGGCAGGAAATCCCAGAAAGCCCAGGATAAGCCCCGGGAAACGATGGGAAACGGATTTTATAAGATTACCAGGATGGAATCAATAAAAATAATTCAGGTTTTGCTCAAAGATCTGAGGCATCGGAAAGAATTTTTCCATATAATGGACTCAAACTTATAACAATGATAGTGTGGGAAGCGTCCCATATTTTACAGATGAATTGAGAATTATGGGACAGAGAAGGATTTCAGGAAACCCTTTGGATTGGGCAATTTTAACACACGGGATTTAAATCAAATTTTTACCACCACACCGGGGAATGGTTCTCTGGGATTTGAGAGCTCCCCTGAAAAGAGGAAAAATGGTTTGAAAAATGGGATCCCTGGAGAGAAATCCAAAGACTGGGACCGAGAACACAAGCTTCAACCTGAGAATGCTTTTGCAGGACTTATTCCACATAAATAAAGGATTCTTAGCTGATTTTGGTGATGGAAAATGCCTGTCAGGTGTGACATTGATACCTGAGACATCTGGGACCCTGCCCACAGCTTTAGGGGTGGCTTCCCAGTGACGTCACGGTGACGCCATGACAAGAGTGACAACCCCATGACAGGATCCGGGACTCCCCGTGAGGTCACTGAGGACGTCACGGCCCGTGGCGCTCACCCGGTGGTGGTTCGGGAGTCGGCCCCCGATGACGACGCCTCCATCGAACTCCACGGCCATGATGGTGGTCTGGGGGGAGGGAAGGGAGGGGCTGCGCTGCGAGTCCCTGCCCCACAGCAGCCCCTGCCCCGCAGAAACTACCCCGCGGCCCCACAGAAACCCCCTTCCGCAGAACTCCCCGACCCACAGCAACTCCTCCCTCCCCAGAGAAACCACCCCGTGCCCCATAGTACCCCCCTCCGGGGGGTCCCTCTGACCCATATTCCCCTTCCCGCACCCTTTGGGAAACTCTCCGCTCCGCCAGCCCCTTCTGCCCCGTACCCAGCCCCAAGTCCAGCCTCAGCCACACATCGGAGACCCTCTGCCCCCCAGCCCGCCCCCCTCCACCCCGTGGCGGGTTCTCCTGGGCCGTAACATCTCCATCCCTCCTCGCCCATCGCGAGTCCGCAGCGCTCCAAGTGGGTCCCCCGCCGCCCCTCGGCCCACTCACGCCGGTGCTGACGGGCTCCGCCGTCCACTCCCGGTGCAGCCCGGCGGGGCCTGACGCGGCCCGCGGCTCCCACACCGTCACCGCCGCCATCTTCCCCCGCGCTTTACGGCAGCCTGGTCGGCACGGCGCGGCTGGCTCGATGCTTTACGTCAGCGCGGCAGGAGCGGCGGGGCGGTAGCCATGCTTTACGGCAGCGTGGCGCCCGCAGCGGCGGTCGTGTTTTTTCTCGGAAAAAAATCCCCCGACTTTCTCCCCCGACCTGGAATTCCCACGCCCGCCTCTCCTCGCGCGCGGCTTCGCCCCCCCTCGCGTCCACCCCGTGCAGTGGCCCCCGGTCTGACCGGCGAGGATGAGGAGGGGGCGGTTGCTGCTGGGGCTTGACTGCGGGGAGGCGGATCTGGGCCGACGGGAGCAGGGAGCTGCTGGTGGGCAGGGCCCGAGCGGGGAGTCCCGGGAGGCCTCTCAAGGAAGGATGGTTGGAACATCGCGCAGGGGCTGGGGGAGCACCCGGATGTACCTGGTCATGGAACGTAGCTCCAACAAAATGCCGAGGGACAAAGAAAAGGCCAAGGGGCAGCACCTGAGCAGGCGGAGCAGCGGGGGGGGGGGGGGCATAGGGGGAATCTTTCTCCTTTACCCTTCAGATTTCATCGTGTCAGTCTCTCCGCAGTGCCCCCAGTCCCTCTGAAGTGCCCTCAGCCCCTCCAGAATAAAACGGCCGATACAACGAGAAAAAGGGGTTTAAATAAATGGAAAAATTCCTTTTTCTGTTATTGTCCGCATTTAAACCGGGGAGGATCTCCCTTCACTTGCAATTTTAAGGGTATCAATTGAAGGAAAACCTGCCTTTTCCAGGATGTTAGGGATACCAGTTGTCAGAGAATCCCGTTTTCCATTTGTTTTCGCTAAAAATAAAATAAGGGAAAAACATTCACCATGCCATTTTATGGGTTTAGATTGAGGGTAAGCCCTCCGTGTTCATCATATTAGGGTCTAAATTAAGGGGAAAGCCCTGTTGTCCCTCCTTCTTAAGGGTTGAAATGGAGAGAAAAATCCCCCTTTTCCCATCATTTGAGAGATGGAAAGAGCAGTGAAAACTCTTTTTTTCTGATATCTTAGAGGATTAAATTAAAGGGAGGAACCCATTTATTTAATTTAACTTGAGGAAAACCACCCCATTTTCACTCATTTCAGAGGATTAAATTGAAGGAAAAGCCCAACACTCAGCATTCTAAGAGTTTAAATCAAGCTGTTCCCGTACATTTCGCAGCGCTTCTACGCGCGCCCCGACAACCGGTCTCTCACGAGGGAGCGGTCCCGGCCCGTACATAAATTCCGAGGCAGAGCAGAAATTTCGGCACCTGGGGCCCGGCTGGGAGGATGGTTCTTCTCCACAGGAAAGGAAGTTGGGCAGCTCAGGGCTCTGGCTGGACTTGACCCCTCGAGAGCTACCTCTCACCTGTCCCTGAGAAACCGGGTTTCCAGGATTTCCTTCCCGCAGGAAGGAGCCATCGTTCGCAGCCAGGTGCCCACGGCACAAAAGGGGATATTGCTTTTGGCAATAACAGGATTCCACCTCCTAAAATTGTGAACGTCGCAGACAAAAGCTGCCGGGAACTAGGGCACCCCCAGTTGTCCCCTCAAAACTGGCAAAGGGTTAGGGTTAGGTTTGAAAAAACCTGAAAGGCAAAAATCATCCACACAAGGTTAGAACCATTCCACGCGCGCACTCTCACAGACAGACACAAGCAGACGCAGACAGACAAACCCTCAAACGCAGTCACACGCCCTGCAGCTTACACCCACGCTGCAGCCCTTACTCAAAACCCTCTACTGACGAAGACGCTTCGACACACCTGCTGGCCGCTGTTCCTCAATGTCGAACGGTACATTCCGGGAAAATCAGTAGCTTCGGTGACTGCGGAGAGCCGAAGCTGCCTCGGGGACCTGCGAGACAACGTGAGGCAGTCCACGAGCGGCCGACAGCTAGGAGTTATCCCCACGCAGAGCCCGCAAATTTCTGCCCAAAACCCCATAGAAAAGAGACAAACCATTAAGTTTTGTAACTGTTCTACCTAACCGTGACTCTACGTGCCGGGGCAGGGTGGCTCTGACCCCGAGCGGCGCACACCAAATATAAGCAAAGATGATGCGAGGGCTCGAGATGACGCTCTGGAAGGTTAATTCTCGAGCCCAATAGGCTTCGAGGCGACAGAACCTACCGAACTACCGCAGTCACGTGGGGAGGGTCTGATACCCTCCCTATAGAAGTCCAAGGGAACGGCACGCGAAAAGAAGGCAGTACTGAAACCGAGAAGGAAAACAGATGAGAACATCTTGTGTACTTCCTCCAGTCTCCAAAAGTAAAAAAGTAAAGAGGCCGGAATAAGCCCGATCCGGGAACGTATGCGAGTAGAGTATGGCCAATACGGTCCGGAACAACACCAACAAAGCATCAAGATGTAACAAAGCCCTGTGACACAGAAGCCGATGCACACAAACAACATGACAGACACAAACCGCGTAACATAGACACGACTCGAAATCGCCCAGCAGTTTCACCTAACGGACCCAAGGTTCCTAGCGCAAGATGAGCCAGAGACCGATGATGCCGACGGAAAGGCAGCTCTATGGCAATAGCACGCGACAGTGCAACGTAACTCCTTAAGAGAAGTTAGCGACAAAGCCGCTAAGAGGATGCTCAAGAAGCTCGGTAGGCCTAGAGAAGGAGGCGACAACCACCGAGTGACCGGGCCGATTGCTCCGGACCCAAAGGCGAGCTCCCCAGGCAAAAAGATCGCCCACGACATCGAGACTCGAAGAAGGCCGATGACACGAAGCTCGCGAGAATGCAGAGACGGGTCAGAACTGCCCTGCCCAGTGAAGGGTTGGGCGATGCCGAGGAAAAACCCTCTCCCTTTACTTCCCAGCGGCCTGTCCCGCTACAGCCCTCTCCTCTAAGCTAACTTCAAACTGCCTCCTGCGGTTCCAAAGGTTTTTCACTACTCCCGACCACCAGTCCCAACACTTAGCTTTTGGAAGATGAGCGGGCAAAATCCATCCTCAACGGAAAAGAACGCGTGGGCACCACAGACGTCGATACGCTCCCTGCGGTCCTCTTCGGCGGCTGCAAAGATGCAGAAAGAAAGTTCAGACTGCAACAAGATGGCCTGAAAGCGACCCCTTCCACAACGCCCCGCTCCCTCCTAACTGCCGAGGCTCATCGCTTACCTGCCATTTCCAAGCTTCAGCTTTGCAGCTGCTCACAGTAGCTAAGATGACAGAACAGGAAACGTGACTGCAGAAGAGTAATCATGGAGGGGCTCCTCCAAACCGCCGCCCCAGCTCACCTCAAATCTTCATTTGACTCTGGGGATTTCCCGGAGGATACCTGCAATAGGAAAATGTACACGCTCAGCGAGCCGCCGCATACCGCTCGCTTATTAGTCGCCCCGCCTACATGCCGACTCATCTGTTCGCCTCTGTTCCTTGGCACGTCCAGGGCAGCGGCAGCACCTGCAAAGAAACAAAGCAAAAAAACACGCTAAGGGACTCTAAACCCACAAGCTCCCTGCTCCAATTGAAGTATGCCACACTTCGACCTTAAGCTTGCGCCCACTCGGCACCCTGGGCAGGGACATCTTCGAAATGTACCGCTTAAAATGCACAAGCAACAATGGATGCTTAGAGCTGTACTGGAACTTGACACCCAAGCAATAGCAACTCATTCTGTCCATCGGTCACCGCTCACCTTGCTCCATCAACCTTGACCACTGATATCTGGCTTTACCTCCTAAAAATAAAGACAAAGAAGAGTGCTGTGACATAGCTACCATTTACGTTTGCCCCGCAAACACAAACGGTGACCGACCTTCCTGCAGGAACCTCTTCAGCTGGTATGGGGCACTCTGCCACGGATTTAATCCGTCCGCATCTGAAACAAGGTTATGACAAAAGTCAAAGTGTTGCATGAGAGCTTAACAGCTCCAGCCCTTCTGTGTCAATCCAGTAATACCATCTAGCGTCCCAGCTACACCCTACATCACAAATTTCAAGTCCCCGAGACTTGTCCTATTACACCCATACACCAAACTGTGCAGCAGGGCAGAGCAGCTCTGGGCCAAATGCATGCAGGCACCCGTGACTCAGGACATGACAAACGATGGGACACAAAGAGGAGAGGAAATTCTTGGCAAGATGATGGCAGGGACCGAGAGAATGAGGAATTAGATGACTTAGGCCAGACTGATGGTGAGCCGACGAGGCTCTAAGAACCCTGGTGGAAGAAGATGCTAAGAGAAGGACTTATTCCGAGAACCGCAAAGACGGATGCCCGAGAATTGGACGGGTGGAATCCTCTAGCTATCTTTGCATTCTTACAAGTCCTCATCCCCTATAATGGATCGTTGCAGTGCACAGCTGTCAATACAGCTCAGAACAAGATCAGAAAGGACATCCGACTTGATGTTTCTAAAGAGAGACACAATTCCGATGTGCCCCTGAGCTCGCAAGTCAAAGGATCGAGGGTATCAGCGCCGGGCCAAAGAATGCTGAGAGCGGAGATGCTGAGAATAATGCCCAGCGTTTCCCAGAAGCAACTCAAAGGCCTAGAGACAAAAGACCCGCAACACGAGATGCTCAAAAGCTACAGAACGCACAATAGACAAGTGACACACACCGGGACTGCTCTGCCCTGTGCACCTTGGCATTCTGATCAAAAGTGAGACTTTCCCTTTATGGGGCCTTAGGGGCCTCTTCTTGGACATCCCCGCCTCCAAATCTCATTCAAAAATCCTGCCCGGCTAGCCCCGACCCGACACCCCGCTTTCATCCCCTCGACTTATGTCTCGGAGATCCAGGGACGTGAATCCTCCTCGGGCGCAAAGGAAGGCTGCCCCGCGCTCCAGGAAGCTCCTGCCACCGCCAGGACGTTGTCTCTCACTCGGCTCTAATAAAGAAAACCAAACATCAGCGCGTGAACTTAGTGGCACGTGGGCCAAACCCCGACAATCCCACTACTCACTGTCTCCTAAGAAAGACGGGGTCCTCGGGCCACACACTTTGGCTGTGCTCCGAGGCCGACGCCGTCATTGCGGGGTATACCTGCATAAAAACGCGACGAGGTGACGCGGCATTGCCAAAACCGGAGTGGACCCTTGCTCCTCCTCCCTCCCTGACTCACCGCAACTCCTCGGCCGTTGACGAACGCCGCCCAGAAAGCGCCTTCGAGGGGAAAAGGGAAAGAGTTCATCACAGAGTCCCGTAATCGTTCCAGAGGGCTCACAAGGGCAACGGGCCAGGTCCATCTGTCAGTCGGCGAGGGGGTTCGGCATAATAACAAGTGGACCGCCTAAAACATACAAACAGTAACAGATGCCTAGAGTTGTACCAGAAGGTGTCACCCAAGCATCAGCAACTCCTTCTGCCCACCAGTTGCTGCTCACCTCGCTCCATCGACCTTGACTGCTGGTATCTGGTTTACCTCCTAAAAATAAAGACAAAGAACAATGCTGTAACACAGCCACCATTTACACCTTCTCAGCAAAACCAGACGGTAACCGACCTTCCTGCAGGAACCCCATCAGCCTGCATGGGGTGCTCTGCCACAGATTTAATCCGTCTGCATCTGAAAGAAAGCGATGACAAAACTCAAAGGGCTGCATGAGAACTTAACAGCTCCAGCCATCCTGGGTCAATCTAGGAATACCATCTAGAGGCCAAACTACACCCTACATGACAGATTTTAAGTCCCTGGGCCTTGTCCTATTACATCCATACACCAGGCTATGCAGCAGGGCAGAGCAGCTCCGGGACAAACCCAAGCAGGCACCCGTGACACAGGAGATGACAAACAAGGGAACATGACAAGGAGAGAAAGCTCTTAGACAGAAGAACGATCACAAGGATCAAGAGAATGCCAAATGACATGACCTAGGCCAGACCGATGGTGAGCCGAGGAGGCTCCAGGAACACTGGAGGAAGAAGATGCAAACAGAAGGACTTATTCTGAGAACCGCAAAGATGGATGCCTGAGAACCGTACAGGTGGAACCCTCCACTTGTATTTGCATGCTTACGAGTCCTAACCTGCTATAATGCATCATTGTGGTGCACAGCTGTCGATACAGCTCAGAACAAGACCTGAAAAGAAGTCTGACTCGACGCTTCTAAACAGAGGTGCAATTCGAGTGCGCCCCCAAGCACGGCGAGTCAAAGGTTCGACGCTATCAGCGCCGAGCCAAGGAACGCAGAGATCAGAGATGCTGAGAATGACCCCCGGCCTTTCCAATAAGCCCCTCAAAGGGCTAAGGGAAAAGACACGCAAGACGCCCAGAAGACAGAGAATGCACTATAGACAAGTGACACACACTGGGACTGCTCTGCCCTGCACACCTCAGCACTGTGATCAAAGGCGAGACTTTGCCCTAAAGGGGCCTAAGGGGCCCCTTCTTGAACATCCCCATCTCCAAAGCTGATTCAAAAACCCCTCCCGGCAAGCCCCGACCCGACACACCGCTTTCACCCCCTCTGTGGATTGTAACCCTTGACTTATCTCTCGGCCATCCGGAGATGTGAATCCCTGTCGGGCACAAACGAAGGCCGCCTCGCCGTGTAGGAAGCTCCTGCCGTTGCCGGGCTGTTCTCTCTCAGCCGGCTACAACAAAGAAAACCAAACCAAACATCAGAGCACGAACTGAGCGGCACCTGGGTCAGAACCCCACAACTCCTGTACTCACCGTCTCGTAAGAAGGCCGGGCTCCTGGGGCCGCACGCTTCGGCTGCGCTCCGAGGCTGACGCCGCTGTCGCAGGGTATGCCTGGGTTAAGAGGAGACGAGGGAATGTGGCATTGCTGAAACTTGAGCTGACCCTTGCTTTTCCTCCCTCCCTCGCTCCCCGACTCACCGCAACTACCCGGCCGTTGCCCAAGGGTGCCTGGACAGCACCTTTGAATGGAAGAGGTAAAGGCTCCGTCGAAGAGTCCCGTAACACTTCTGGAGGGCTCCCGAGAGTGGCGAACCGGGTCCATCGGCTGGTCAGTGAGGGGGTTCAGCATAATGAGCAGATGGCCTAAAACACTCAAACAATAACAGATGCTTGGAGCTGAACCAGAACCTGACACCCAAACAATAACAGCTCCTGTCCACGGGTCGCCACTCACCTCGCTCCATCGACTTGACTGCTGCTATCTGGCTTTCCCTGTTGGAAATAAAGGCAAAGAACAATGCTGTAACACAGCCACCATTCACACCTCCCCTGAAAAGCTGAACACTAACTGACCTTCCTAGAGGAGAAGGGGCAAATCAAAATGCAAAGTCCTGTACCGACATAGGGTCCGAAAGCATCACACTGCCAGTTTAACTTCCCTCTGAAACCGCTGCACTGCGACCTCTTTCTGCAGTAGTCTCTGTCATACTGGAGTAGTGGTTTGAATTCTGCAGACCACCTGTAAAACACAAAAAACAAAGGACGCTTATAGTTCCATCGCTAATACAACAACTCTGGTAGCACCCAGTTGTGTGCTGGAATCAATACTCATCTCGGCTGCCGGTATTCACCGGGCTCACGGTCCCCCCGGCGCCGATACCCAGCCGTGCCGAGTGCTTTGCATCTTCAAAATTAAAGGAAAAGCCAAACGATGAGGTAAACACAGAGCTGAAAGTCAGGCCGCCGCTCAGGGGTTCGGTGCCGTGCTCCTCTGGCCTCCTCCATTTGTGTCTGGTTTACATCCTATCCCTCTGCAAAAAAAATTATTTGTCAAAGTCACTCAGGCACACA
The DNA here is from genome assembly GCF_000738735.6 of Corvus cornix cornix. Lineage (NCBI taxonomy): Eukaryota > Metazoa > Chordata > Aves > Passeriformes > Corvidae > Corvus > Corvus cornix. Next base: position 93,653 of record NW_024108682.1, read on the forward strand.
GGGAAAGCTTAGCCTTCCCCAAGTTCTCATTTCTCAAAGCAAACCATCTAGGAGCCGCAAACAGCGTGCATTAAAACAAATACCTAGAGGACTGCAAGGTGCACCTGCTGTCTCAGCCCACCCCTGAATAGACCAGCCATGGTTGCTCTGTCTGAGGTGCAGCTCGGGTGGCTAGGCAAAGCTCAAGGTTACCTGTAAAATCTTCTTTCTATTCCACCTACTCCTCACTCTATTCCACAGGGCAGAGCAGTTCCAAGCTAAACACCAACTCAAACAAGACATTATGCTACAAGCAGCATGACAAGAGAATGATAAAAAATAGCTCTCGGGAAGAAGAATGACAGCGAGGACTGAGACGACGCCAAAAAAGATGACCGATGGCACGGCAACGGTGGATGGAAGAGGCTCTAAGGAGCAGAAGAAAAGACTGTAACAGAGTGACCCGTTAGAAGAGCTGTCGGTCACGATGATCAAGACGGCTGAGAGACAATGCTGTGTTCAGAATGCTCCCCATATCCTTATGGTCTTATAAGCCCCAGGACACTATAGCTCACAGCTGGAAAGGACGGACAGCAACACGGCCGGGAACGAGGTCTTTTCTGAGATGCAATTCCTAGATGTGGCCGAGCCCACCGGTAAAAGAACGAACGATATCGGCGTCATGCCGAGAAGCACAAACATTCAAGAACCTATAGATGACATCTGACACTCGGGATAAGGCCCTCAAGGGAAAAAGCAGAGATATCTGAGCCATGGGATCCCATAAACACGCTAGACAACACACAACACACTGGAACTGCTCTGCGCTGCACACCCTACAGTTGCAGTCAAAAGTAGGGCTGCTCCCTTTAGCTTACCTAAGAAGCCCCTTGGAGAGCATCCCTTTCCCCTACGCTAGTTTTTAAATCTCTCCCAGGAATTTCCAACCCACTACCTTGCTATCATCCCATCTCCGGGCCCTGGCCCCCAACTTAGCTTTCAGATGACCAGTGATGTGAATCCACACCAGATGCATGAAACGAGTCCACCTCAGCCATCTCAGAAGGCCCCACGATCACCGGTTAGCTTCTTGGTCTGCTACGGTAAAGAAAACCAAAATCAATGCACGAGTTTAATGGCACATGGGCCAAACACCAAGATGGCTACTCGCCCTGTCGCAAGTGTGCCGGGGTCCTGGAGCCTAAGGCTTCATCCCGAGTCTAAGGCTGCAGTCGTTATTACAATGGGCACCCAGGTTAGCGAGAGACAAAGCTATGTGGCCTTTCTTTACGTGCCATAAGACATGTAAATGCATCTTCTGTGCCTGTGGAAAAGCCTTAATGGCCCCCAAACAGACACCATTTCCCACTGTGCTACCTTCAAAACCCCTCCACCGTAACTCCTAACCCAGTACCCTGCTCACCCTCCCTCTCCCAGTCACAATCCTCCCCTTTACCCATTGGAAAGCCTCAATCTGAGACATCATCTCTGACACAGGGCAGATTATAGGAGAAAGTTTCACGAAGGATGTCTGGACTTCAGGAGGCTCTCTTGAAAGCTGTTTATTGCATAGGTGAAGTTACAGCATTTCAGGGAGTGGGTATCCAGAGCCAGCCCTACAGCTGCCAGCTCCAGCTGTAGGCATACCTGAAGCTACTTGCTGTTCAAGTTACAAAGCATTAGATACTTTTCTTTGCAGAGTATCTTAACACATAACAACCAAGAAGCACCATACCCAATACCTTTACATTTGCCTATAGCCTATCATAGCTACTACCATCACCATATTATAGCCATTATTATCCAATCACAAGAGTAAGTAAGTTACAATTTAAGCTTTCAGTGGAAAATTCTCAGACTTCTCTTCTTCTTGCTACATCAACATTTCTTGTTTGCCTGCCATAGTTCTCTTTTTGGCAAAGACACTTTTTCTATTTACTTATGCTCTTCTTGAGACTTATTTAATTGGTGAAAAACACGTCTTTGTTTGTAATCACATACCTTTGTCCTACTCCTAAAAATCTCCTTCCAACTCATCTCCAACCTTTGCCTTCTCAGTTACTCAGCGATCACTGTTTCGGCAAAACATCTTTTACTCCATATCAAAACTTGCTTCCATTTCTACCTCATCCCCAGTTTCTACATTCAGACGTCTTTCTGCCAAGCCTACATAGCTGTGAAACTGTCTTACCAAACTTTCAGCCTCCCCAACAGCAGATCCCTTTTGCAACACACTGAATTTGCTGAAAAAGTCCGAAGTACCATACTTAACACAGCCTGGAATTTCAGGGATTTACAATGCTTCTTAAAAAACAAAGCCAAAAAAAAAAAAAAATAGAAAAAGCACTTTACCATCCCTGATACACAACCCAAAATCATTAACTTAAATACCCACTCTGTTCAATGCTATCTTCTTCACTGCCTCTGGCAATTTAGATGCCAAAAGCACCTGTTGAAAAAAAAGCTGAAATAAACTGAAAGATTCCCTTCATTGAAATAAGAGAAGGGCTCTTTTACTAGTTAATCCCAGAAAAAGAATGAAGGCCTTTGCCAAATACTGAGGTTAATATACCCCTGGCCAGGCCCACCCGTCCTTCCTAAGATGCTCTAGAACAGGAAGGAGGCAAATAACACAAGGGGTAAAAGCTCAAATGAGCTGCAGCTGGTTAGCTCACCTGACTTAAGTTTGAGGTGAGTAAAGCCATTCACATAATTAGTTACATGTGGAATACTAGTTAGTAATCACTAAGGAACAATTATGCAATTAACAACTAGTTATATCACTTATCTGTCTGTGCTGCCAAAGCATAAAGTTTCATTTCTTACCCAGTCTCTGCCCTTTCACTTGATGCAGTTGCAGAAAAAAAGAAGGCATTATCATTTCCCTGAAGAAATTTTTCCTCTCTCCAGCCCTTTACTCACCTTACACTTAAGCCAGAGGATGCAAGCAGCTGCAGCTCCTCTGAGGGCTTTTATACCTCGTGGTATTTGCCCCCTCCCTTTTCCTGGGAATCGTGGGAAGGAGAGGCGGGCCCGGCCAGGGGTATATTAACCCCAGCCTTTTGCAAGGGGATTTATTCCCCTTGTGGGATTGATGGGGGTGGGGGTTCTCCTTTCATTTCAAGGAAGGGACTCTGTTAGCCTTTTGCAGCCTTTTTTTTCCTTTTTTTTCTTTTTTTCTTTTTTTTTTTTCTTTTTCCAAGTGGGTGCTTTTAGCCTCTAAAGCAATAGAGGCATTAAAGACACTGGGAAGAAGATAGCATTAAACACAGGGAGTATTTAAGCTGTCAATTTTGGGTTGTGTGCTCAGGGGTAGTAAGGTGCTTTTATAATTTCTTTTTTTGTTCTTGTTTTGTTTTAGGAGCACTGTAACTTCTGGGTTGCCTCGAATATGAAACTTCAAATTTTTTCAGCCCCTTCATTGTGCCACAAAAGGGCTCTGCCCCACATCAGCGATGGCATCCAAAATTGAGGCTTCTGATAGGTAAGTCATGGATTGTGACTGGGAAAGGAAGCACGAGCAGGGTTATTGAGGTACTCTACTTTCTTGGAGCAGGGTAAAAGAGCAGAGGAGGCTGCTGTTCTGCTAAGTTCTTTATTTCATAGTCTTATACCTTTCTTGAAGGCTGAGTTCGAAGGGGGTTACATGATAAAGCCAAGCAGCAACAGCAGGCACAGCTAGCTTCTTCTTCTATATGCTCTATATATACTAAACTCTATTTCTTAGACTCTATACAGTATTTTTTAGACTCTATATTTTTTCTTGTTGAAGTGTGGATTATATTTGCTAACTGATGAATAAGATTAATACACAATTCTAGTCTTTCTGTTCTTAACCTATCCTGGTCTAATTCTAACATTCATAAGCCTCACACAAGTGTTATATAGGTATTGCACAGATATGGGCATGCAGTTTCTATCGGTTCTTATTGTTTGTGAAGACTCCATCTAAAAAATGTGAGCAATGTAATTCCATCTGTGTTTTGTCTAAAGTAAAGAAATCTGTAAAAAGGTAACGCTGCTGCAGCAAGAACTGTGTTTAAGGTGTCTGCTATAGCTTTTTAATGTTTAAGGCACTTAGCATATATTTCTCCTAAAAGTTAAAAAATCTATATTGCCACTTCACTTTGGTGTGGCTTCAGGTATCTCAGCTTGTGCAAAGGTTTTAATTCAACCCCTGTGCTTTGGCTTCCCTCTGGGCGTGAGTCCAGAGGAGCTTTCATTCCAACACAGGGTAACCGGTTTAGGAAGCACCAGGAGGGGTTTTGAGGGCTGTATGGTAGGAAAAGGTGTCTATTCTGGCCCCCCTAAGGCTTTTCCTGAAGCGCAGAGGATGCATTTACACGTCTTAAAACACACTAAAGCGATGGACCCGGCCCGCCGCCCTCGTGAGCCCTCCAGAAGTGTTACGGGACTCTGTGACCGAGCTTTTCCCTTTTCCATTTGAAGGTGCTGTCAGGGCAGCCTTTGGCTACGGCAGAGGAATTGCAGCGAGTTGGGGGGAGGGGAGGGAGGGAGGAGGAGCGAGGGTCAGCTCAAGTTTCAGCAATGCCGCACCCCCTCGTCTCCTCTTTAACCCAGGTGTACCCTGTGACAGCAGCGTCAGCCTCGGAGCGCGGCCGAAGCGTGCGGCCCCAAGGAGCCCGGCCCTCTTACGAGACGGTGAGTACAGGAATTGTGGGGTTCTGACCCAGGTGCCGCTCAGTTCGTGCACTGATGTTTGTTTGGTTTTCTTTATTGTAGCTGACTAAGAGACAACAGCCTGATGACAGCAGGAGCTTCCCGGATGGCGAGGCGGCCTTCTTTTGCACCCGAGGCAGACGTCTGAGAGATAAGTTGAGGGCTAAGACCCACAGAGGGTATGAAAGCCAGGTGTCGGGTCGGGACTCACCGGGAGGGATTTTTGAGCCGGCTTTGGAGACGGGAATACCCAAGAAGGGGTCCCTTAGCCCACATAAAGGGAAGTATCACTTTTGATCACAATTGCACAGGGCAGAGCAATCCCGGTGCATGTTGTGTCACCTGTCTATTGTTATGTTCTTTTGGGCATCTTGTCTCTTCTGCCTTAGCCCTTCGATGTGCTTGCAGTTGTTCTTTTCACAGAGAGTTTTCTCTCCTTGTCATGTCTCCTCATTTGTCATCTCCTGTGTCACGGGTGCTTGCATGGGTTTGGCCCGGAGCTGCTCTGCCCTGCCGCATAGTCCAGCATGTAGGTGTAATAGAACAAGGCCTGGGGACTTGAAATTGGTAATGTAGGGTGTAGTCTGGGCTCTAGATGATATTCCTAGATTCACACAAGATGGCTGGAGCTGTTAAGTTCTCATGCAGCCCTTTGACTTTTGTCATCACTTTCTTTCAGATGCAGATGGATTAAATCGGTGGCAGAGAGCCCCACACTGGGTGAGGGGATTCCCGCAGGAAGGGCAGTCACTGTCTGTGCTGGGCAAGCGTAAATGGTGGCTGTGTTATAGCACCATTCTTTGTCTTTATTTTTAGGAGATAAAGCTGGATAGCAGCAGTCAAGGTCAAGTGAGTGAGGTAAGCGGTGACCGGTGGAAGGAAAGAGTTGTTATTGCTCGGGGGCCAAGTGCCGGTACTCTAGACTTTAAGCAGCCACGGTCATTTGCGTGTTTTAGGCAGTCCACTTGTATTATGCCAAATCCCTCACCGACTGGCTGACAGAGCCGGCTTCGCCACCCTTGTGAGCCCTCCAAAGCGTTATGGGACTCTGCAATGAAGCCTTTACATTTCTGTTCCAAGGTGCCTTGCGGGTGACCTTTGGCAACGGCAGAGGAGTTGCGGCGAGTCGGGGAGGGATGCAGAGGAGCGAGGGTCCCCTCAAGTTCAAGCAATTCCACAGCACCTTGTCCCTTCTTAACCCAGGCATACCCCACAACGATGGCGTTGGCCTCAGAGTGTGGCCGAAGCGTGCTGCCAGAGGACCCCGGCCTTCTTAGGAGACGGTGAGTAGCGGAATTGTCAGGTTTTGGCTGACGTGCCACTAAGTTCATGTACTGATGTTTGGTTTTCTTCATTGTAGCCGACTAGGAGATGGCAGGAACTTCCCGGACAGCGGAGGCAGCCTTGTTTTGCACCCGAGGTGGATTCACATCCTGGACATCCGAGAGATAAGTCGAGGGTTATGACCCACAGAGGGGATGAAAGCAGGGTGCCGGGTCGGGCCTCGCCGGGAGGGATTTTTGAGTCAGCTTTGAAGGCGGGAATGTCCAAGAAGGGGCCCCTTAGCCCACATAAAGGGCAAGTCTCACTTTTGATCACAATGCCGAGGCGGGCAGAGCAGTCCCGGTGTGTGTCGTGTCACTTGTCTATTGTATGTTCTGTGTCTTTTGGGCATCTTGCGTCTTAGGTCTTTTTCCTTAGCCCTTTGAGGGGCCAGCTTATCAGAAATGCTGGGCATCATCCTTAGCATCCTTGGCCGGGTGCCGATACCGTGAGACCTTTGACCGACGAGCTCGGATGTGCATCGGAATCGCATCTCCCTTTAGAAGCATTGAGCCAGAGGTCTTTGATGGTCTTGTTGTGAGCTGTATTCACAGCTGTGCACCGCAGTGATTCATTACAGGGGATTAAGACTTGTCAGAATGCAAGGAGGGTTAGAGGATTCTGACCGTGCGATTCTCGGGCATCCATCTTTGCAGTTCTTGGAAGAAGCCCTTCTGTTAGCATCTTCTTCAAGCCTCGTTGGTCTCACTGAGACCATCTCGCTCCGCATTCTCTCGGTCCTCGCGGTCATTCCTCTTGCCAGAGTTTTCTCTCTTCATCGCATTTCCTCGTTTGTCATTTCCTGTGTCACAGGTACCTGCGTGGGTTTGGCCCGGAGCTGCTCTGCCCTGCCGCGTAGTCTGGTGTATAGGTGTAGTAGGACAAGTCCCAAGGCCTTGAAATTTGTCATGTAGGGTGTAGTTTGGCCTCTAGATGGTATTCCTAGATTGACACAGGATGGCTGGAGCTGTTAAGTTCTCATGCAGGACTCTGACTTTTGTCATCGCTTTCTTTCAGATGCAGACGGATTAAATCTGTGGCAGAGGGCCCCAGACTGGGTGAGGCCAGGAAGGTCAGTCACCGTTTGTGTTTGTGGGGCAAGTGTTAATGGTGGTTGGGCTGTAGTTTGGCCTCTAGATGATATTCCTAGATTGACACAAGATGGCTGGAGCTGTTAAGTTCTCATGCAGCCCTTTGACTTTTGTCATTGCTTTCTTTCAGATGCGGAGGGATTAAATCCATGGCAGAGTGCCCTGGACCGGGTGAGGGGGTTCCCACAGGAAGGTCAGCCACCATTTGTGTTTGTGGGGCAAGTGTAAATGGTGGCTGTGTTCCAGCATTGTTCTTTGTCTTTATTTTTAGGAGGTAAAGCCAGATCTCAGCCATCAAGGTCAAGTGAGTGAGGTAAGCGGTGACCGGTGGACTGAACTAGTTTTTCTTGCTCAGTTATCAATTTCGGGTGCAGCTCTAAGCATCTGTTGTTTTTTGTGCATTTTAGGAGGTCCACCTGCAAGATGTCCTGGGATGCTGGCAGCCAGGTGGGTGCAAGCTTAAGGTATAGGTGCAGTGTACTTTAATTGGAGGGGGGAGGTTGTGATTTCAGAGTCTTTCAGGTTTTTTTTTGCTTTGTTTCTTTGCAGGTGCTGCTGCTGCCTTGGACATGCCAAGAAATAGAGACAATCAGGTGAGTTGGCCTTTAAGTGGGGCAAGTAATAGGTGAGCGGTATGTGGCGGTGCTAAGCATGTACCTTTTTGCTTTGCAGGTATTTTCTGGGCCGCCTCTGGAATCGGATGAAGATTTGAGGTGAGCCGGGGTAGGTGTGGAGGACCCGGGGATTAATATTCTCGAGGGCCACAGTGATGTTTTCTGTTTTGTTGTCTTAGGTACTGTGAGCAGGTCCGGAGCCAAAGTTTGGAAGCGGACAGTAAGCGATGAGCCTCGGCTCTTAGGAGGGAGGGAGGTCTTGCAGAAGGGGTCGCTTTTGGGACGTCTCATCGCGGTCTGAATTTTTTTTCTGAATTTTTAGCCGAAACAGACCCTGGGGACTGTATCAACATCCACGGCGCCCGTGTTCATTTCCATCGAGGATGGATTTTGTCGGCTCGTCTTCCAAAAGCTAAGTGTCGGGACCGGTGGTGGAGACAAGGGAAAACCCTTTGGAATTGCAGGAGGCAATTTGAAGTTAGCTTAGAGGAGAGGGCCGTAGCGGGATAGGCCCCTTGGAAGTAAAGGGAGAGGGTTTCTCCTCAGCATCGCCCGACCTTTTGCCGGGCAGGACGGTTCCGACCCGTCTCCGCGTTCTCACGAGCTTCATGTCATCGGCCTTCTCTGAGTCTCGATGTCATCGCGGATCTTTTCGCCCGAGGAGCTCGCCTTCGGGTCCGGAGCGATCGCCCCGGTCCCCTAGCAGTTGTCGCCTTCTTCTCTAGGCCTACTGAGTGAGCTTCTTGAGCATCCTCTTAACAGCTTTGGTACTAACTTCTTGTAGGGACTTATGTTTTGCCATCATGTGCTATTGCCATAGAGCTTTCTTTCCTTTGGCATCATCAGCTTCTGGCTCATCTTGCAGTAGGAATCTTGGGTCCATCAGGTGAAACTGCTGGGCAGTTTCAACTTGTGTCTGTGTTCTGTAGGTTGTGTCTATGTTCTGTAGCGTCCATTGTCCTCTGTGTCACGGGGCTTTGTTGCATGTCAGTGATTTTTTTTTTGCATTGTTCTGGGCTGTATTGCCTGTACTCTACTTGCCTACTTGCCCGGATGGGGCTTATTCTGGCATCTTTACCTTTTTACTTCTTGAGAGCGGAGGAAGTACGCAAGATGTTCTCATCCATCTTCCTTCTCAGTTTTGGTCCTGGCTTCTTTTCACATACCATTCCCTTGGACTTCTATAGGGAGTGTATCGGACCCTCCCTCCGTGACCGCAGCATTTCAGTAGGTTCCATCGCCTCTAAGCGTATCGCGCTCGAGAACTAATCTTCTGGAGACTCATCTCGAGCCCTCGTGTCATCTTATTAATTTGGGGTGCCGCCGTCCGTGTGCCGCTTAGGGTCGGAGCCGCCCTGCCCTGCACGTAGAGTCACAGTTAGGTAGAACAGTCATAAAACTTAAGGGTTCATCTATTTTCTATGGGGTTTTGGGCAGAAAATTTATGGGCCTGGTGTGGGGATAACTCCTAGCCACGGGCCACTCTCTGACCACCTCACATTGTCTCGCAGGTCCCGAGGCGGCTTTGGATCTCCACGGTCACCAATGCTACGGATTTTCCCAGAATCTACGGTTCAATGTCGAGAGAGCGGGGGAGATGTACCAAAGTATCTCCATCAGTGGAGTGTTTTGATGAATGGCTGCAGTCAGGGTGTAAGCTGAAGAGCATGTGACTGTCTGTATCTGTGTGTGAGAGGTTGTGTCTGCCTATGTGTTTGTGTTTGCCTGTGAGAGTGTGTGTGTGGACTGGGTCTAACCTTGTGTGTTTGGTTTTTGCCTTTCAGTTTTTCAACACACTTTTAAATTTAGAATAAAAAAACCCCAGCTGGGGTTTTTTTTTTTTTCCCCCCGGCTGGGTTTTTTTTTCCTCGGTCCCGGCCGGTCTGCGAGGCGACGTTCATCGCCAAGGTTTGGGTGTGGACTGTGCCGGGGTTTTGTCAGGCAGGACAATTTGGAGGCTCCCAGGAACCCTGTTCCCGAGGGGCCTGGGTGGGGAGAGTGGTTGAGATGATGGTGGGGTTGTGTGGAAGCTCAAAGAGGTGTGTGTGGTGGATGACTGTTATGTTCTCCCTGTGGTGCTGTTGTTTTGGGTTTCCTCTAACAATAAAACAAAATGTAGCAAGTTTTCCAGGAATAGAATAATTGTTATATTGTATTGATATGTATTTGGCTTGTGTTGCTCTGTATTGGTCTGTATTTGTGTTTGCTGCTGCATTTCCATGTATTGCTCTGTATGCAAATTGGACTTTTACCAGTGTGTATATGGATTGTATTTGTACTTTATTTGTATACATTGTTGTTTCTGTATACAAAAATCCATTCAATCAAGTTGAATAAACCCTAAAACCCTAATAAAGATACCCAGCCCCCCCCCCCCCCCAGCTCCTGTCTTTCTTTGGTGTGGTTTAGTCATTTTTTCACTGTATTTCTTGCTTTGCTTTACTTTCTAGTCTATTCCTCACTTCACTTTTCCATGTCTATCGTTATTTCTGTGTCTTTCTCAGTTTCTACCTCTGTCTCTGTTTCTCTTCTTCTCACTCTCTCCAATTATATTTCTCTCCAGGTTTATTTTCCTATTTCTCTTTAACTATTTCCTTGTTTGTCTTTGACTCCATTTCTTTGCTTCTCTAGAACTCTGTTTCTTTGCTTTTCTCTTTCTCCTTATTGCTCTGTTTCTGTCCTTCTCTATTTTTCTCTTTAACTGTTTCTTTGTTCCTCTGTTTGTCTTTATTCCTGTGCTTTTCTACTTTTCTCTTTCCTCTTCTCTCCAACTCTACTTTCTCTTTCTCTGTCTCTCTCTCTAACTCTTTAGCTTTACTTTCCTCTTTCTCTCTAACTTTTCCACTTTCCAGCTCAGAAGGTGTCAGTGCAATCTACCTTAAATTAAAAAAAAGCCCAGGGAAGAAGATCTTATCTCCCAGATGGAGAATGGGACAGGAGCAATAATAAAAGTGAAAGTGATTCACCAGGACTGGTGATGAAAAAATCGGTGATGGAATCAAGATTAGGGTCTTAATCTGCTCCCTTCTTTCCACCTTGCCCCAGATCTGGGGCAGCTCTTGCTGGGCTGGATCCAGGATCACTGAAAGCAAAGTGCCAAAGGCTTCCAGGAACTTCAAACTCAGCAAAAATCCCCCCAGCTCTGCCTGAAATAGGAATATTGGGTTTAAAATGGGCCTTTTGCTGCAGGGCTGGAATTAGGGAGCCGCCTAGCAGGGACTGAAAACACATCTGAGGATCAGCAGAGGAAAAAGCAGCTTTTTCCTGCTGTCTGCAGGTCAGAGCTCTTTAAATGGGGGCTGTTAAATGTCCCTGGCCACAGGAGATTGGGGAAGCAGAGGTGAAGGGAAAAAATCCTCTTTATTCCCTGATTGATCCCTGAGCTTGGGCTGCTCCAAAATGCAGCCCCAGAAAAAGAAGAAGCAGAGAGAGGGAATTTGTGCCTGCAGGGAGGGCCTAAAGCCTCCTTAGGTTTTCAGCTCAAAGCAACTTTCTTTTTCATGGGGCCATAAACAGATTTTGAACTACCTTTTTCACCTTCCTTCCTTTGTTCGTTTTTACTTTTCTACCTTTGTTTGTTTCTGTAGCAGCTTGGAAAAAAACAGAGACCACTGTTTCTTCAGGCAGGATCTCTCTTTATTACACAAGCCCCAGTATTTCTGTGTTTCTATCTTGGGAAAGTTTTAAGAGAGTTTTGGCAATGGGCACAGGGAAAGACAAAACAGATCCATGCCCACACACTTGTCAGGGCAGACTTTCTGCCCCTTCTAGGCCACTGACTCAAACATGAAACCCCCCAGCTTTCTGGGAGGTGAAGGAAGAACAGTCACACCTGGTGCTTCTACCTGTAGCATTTGCCTGCTCTGCATCTTTCCCAAGAGAGCAGAAGGCCCTTAGCAAAGTGAAGATCAGTGGAACAAGTTGCTCTCCCACTCAGGGCTCTCGTTAAGGCTGGAATGGCTGCTGCCAGCCTCTGCACTTTCTGCCTCTCCAACTTCCTCCCTTTGTTCATTTCTACCTTTTTAACTTTCTACCTTTGTTTGGTTCTGAGTCGCTACCTTTCTATTTTTCTACCTTTGTTTCTTTCTACCTTTCTAAATTCCTAACTTGACATGTTTGTTTCTACCCTTTGAACTTTCTATCTTTCCATCTTTCTTCATTTCTAACTTTCTACATTTCTACCTTTGTTCATTTCTGTGTTTCTACCTTTCTGCATTTGTTCATTTCTACCCTTCTGACCTTCTGCCTTTCTACCTTTTTTGTTTCTACTTTTATGACTTTGTACCACCTTTCAAAGTTTTGTTTCTTTTTACCTTTGTTCATTTTTACCTTTGGTAGTTTCTAACTTTCTACGTCTCTGACTTTCTATCTTTGTTTCTACTTTTCTGACTTTCTACATTTCTAACTCTCTACTTTTGCTTGTTTCTACCTTTCTACATTCCTACCATTTTTGTTGCTACCTTTCTAACTTTCTACCTTTGTTTGTTTCTAACTTTCTAGATTTGTCCCTTTCTGCCTTTGTTTGTAACGTTGAAACTTTATACTTTTGTTTTTCTCCCCATTTTTACCTTTCTAACTTTGTTTGTTTCTAACACTCTACGTTTCTAACTTTGTGCCTTTCTAAATTTGTTTTTTACTTTCTAACTTTTACCTTTCTAACTTTGTTTCTAACCTTCTTGTTAGAGAAGTTCCCTCAGGCCCAGAGGGAAGCCAAAGCATTAAGTTTGAAATAAAACCTTTGAACAAGCTGACATCCATGAAGCCACACCAAAGTGAAATAGAAATACAGATTTTTAACTTTTAGTAGAAATAGATGCTAAGTGCCTTAAAGCTGAAAAAGCTGTAGCAGAGATCTTAAACACAGCTCTTGCTGCAGCAGTGTTACCTTTTCACAGAATTCTTTACTTTAGACAAAATCTAGATAGAATTAGACTGTTCACATAAACAGTAAGAGCTGATAGAAACTGCATGTGTAAATCTGTGTAATACAGATGTAACACTTGTGTGAGGCTTACGACTGTTAGAATTAGACCAGGATGGGTTAAGAAAAAGAAAACTAGAATCATGTGTTAATCTTACTGGTCAATTAACAAATAGAATCCACACTTCTGTAAGAAAAAATACAGTGTATGGAGCATATAGAAGAAGCTGGTTTTGCCTGCTGCTGCTGCTTGGCTTTATCATGTAACCCCATTCGAACTCTGCCTTCAGGACAGCTGTGAGACCGTGAAATAAAGAACTCAGCAGAACAGCAGCCTCCTCTGCTCTTTCACCCTGGTCCGAGAAGGAAGGGTACCCTGTCAAAGGCTCAACACCTTCTGCCTTTGTGACTTTGTTTCTAAATTTCTACCTTTCTAATTTTGTTTGTTTCTAATTTTTTTTTGTTTCTAACTTTGTTTGTTTTTAACTTTCTACCTTTAGAAATTTGTTAGTTTCTTGTATTTTACCTCTTTGTTTGTTTCTAAATTTCTGTTGTTGTAACTTTAACTTTCTACTTTTTAAATTTCATTTGTTTTTAACTTTTTACCATTCCTCCCAGCGAGGGATGTGTGCAGAATACTAAAACCTGTTAAGTTCTTCATTTTTACATCTCTAGGCAAATGCTACTGATTTAGATGTAAATTCATTTTGAAATGCGCCAGCCCTCTCTCTCTACTCTGTCGCATACAGGAATATAAGAAGCTGGGAATAGAGATCAGCAAGTTTTGAGAATAACGAGCCGGCGTTTTTCTGTAGGAAGGAAGGAAGCAAGTGCCTGGCCCCAGGAGCCGAGACGCTCGGGCTGCAGGAGCTGCAGAGCGCCCAGAGCCGGCTTTTGCCTCTGCTCTGTCCCTGCCCCCGGGCTGAGCTGGGCGGCGCTGCTGCCGCCTGGTGGCGAGAGCGCGGCACTGCCGCCCCCGGCACGGCGCCCCGGCGCTGCTGCCGCCCGGTGCCGGCTGAGCCGAGAGGGCGGCGGCCTCGGTGGCTGCCGAGCGTGGCAAGGGCAAGGAGCGGGAGCGAGCGGGGCTGGGTCTGTCAGCGGAGGGGAGGGGCGAAGGGCGGTTCGGAGCGCCGAGGGACACGGCCGTGCGTGAGCGGGGCCACAGCTATGGAAAGGAGTGGGCGCCGTGCGGGGCGCGACCGCGAGGAATGACAGCGCGGGGGCGGCCCGGCGGCCGGTTTTGCCGGGCAGCAGAGGCGCGGTCGCAGCGCGACCCGGGCGGGGGGCACCGGGCGGGCACGGTCGGAATCGAGCCGCCCGCGTGTCGCTCTCAAGGAGGCGGCTCGGAAAGGAAGGCGCAGTTGGGCGCTCTCGGGACGGCGGTAAGTGACGTTTTTATTAGAACCTGCCAGGAGCTTGCAGAGGGTGGTTTACACTTCCGCCACACTCAAGATGGCGGACGCACTAGGCCCCTTTGAGAGGTGTCCCTGCCGATGCCTGCCGCCGGTCGCGGAGCAGTCGCCCGCCTCCGGCGCCGCTGACCCCACCAGCCGTGTCCTCGCACCGGGAAGCACCGCGGAAAATCTCGCGGAAAGCGCGGGGCCGGCGTCGGAGTCCGGGCCGGATTCAGGCAGCCGAATAGACGCCCCTGTAAGGGGCGGGGGCCCTTAAGGGTACCACACTAAAGATGGCGGCTCGACCGGAAGTGGCTTCTGCCAGCACCCAAGATGGCGGCGAAGGGCGGAAGTTTCGTCACCGCCACACTAAAGATGGCGGCCGTGTACGCTGTTTTCTGACCTTCTCAATATGGCGGCAGGGAAGGCCCCCCAAGCTGCGTCTATTCGGCTGCCTGAACGCCGACGCCGACGCCAGCCCAGCGCTTGCACGCAGATTTCTGAGGCGTTTCCCGCTATGCGGACACCGACTGTGGGGTCAGCGGCGCCTGGGGCAGGCGGGAGCATTCAGGCAGTCGAATAGACGGAGCGGGGTCCTTCCGGCCGCCATCTTGAGAAGGTCGAATAGCCACATTGGTGCGGTCCCGGTGACTTCCGCCCTTCTCGGGAGCGGCAATGGCGGGGAGCCCGGGGAGCAGCGCTGCCGGGCCGGGGGCACCGGCGCGGGTGCTCCGGGCTCGGAGGTGAGCGGGGAACGGGGACAGCCCCGAGCGGACGGTGGGGGCCGCGGGGGATCGGTATTCCGGCCCAGGGATGGGTGTCCAGGCACAGGGATGGGTTCCTGGACTATCTAATAATATTATATAACGATCGTACAAGGAGATCTATATAAAAAATCCTCCATGGTCATCCTTCTCCCAGCCCCGCTGTGTTTTCAGGATCTTGGGGGAAGAGTTTGGGTCTGGACAAGGCTCTCGGGCACAGGGTGGGATTCTTGGGGTGCAGGGCCAGGATTTGGACTCGATGCTCCCTGCGGGTCCCTTCCAGCCCAGGAAATGCTGCGATCCTGTGCCTCTGAGGGTGAAATAAAGGGCACCGGTGGGGTTTGTGCCCGCTGTGTTCACGGCCCCGCCGGCTCAGGGCGGGTTCAAGGCGCAGCTGCCCCGAGCCAGCGGGACCGGCCGGGGCTGCTCGCTCCCGGTGCTGCCGCCTTGTGGGGAGAGCCCGGCACTGCAGCCCGCACAGGCGCTGGACCACGGGATCGGCGTGGAACAGCAGCGCAGGGAGTGCTGAGGCAGCGCAGGGAATGCTGCGGTCCCAGGGAAGGCTGAGGCGTCCCCTGCCGGGGCACTCGGCAGCAAATCCCTGATGTTGAGCAGAAAAAGGAAAGTTCTGGGTTAGTGGGAGGAGGTTTCTGGAATGGAGCTGGGACAGGTGCTGATCCACGCATGGAATCACGGGCTGGTTTGGCTTGGAAGGGACCACCAAGATCATTTACACTCTGTTTGTTGTCTGATTCCACAGCAAAGAACATCCAGAACTGCCACCTCACCCTCACGGACAGCAGGAATGTCTTCCATAGCTCTTGTTTCGGAATGGGAATGGCTGTTGGGAGCTCTGGCAGGACCAGGTAAGAAGAGAAATGGGATCATTCCGGCTGCTGCTGGAGGTGGTTTTCTGCTTTCAGGCTGTTCTTCTCATTGATCCTTTCACAGCAGTGTTCTAAGGGCACATTTGAGGGTAATTCCAGGAATTTCAAACCAGATAAAAACTGGTGGGGCAAAAATGAGAACCTGATCCATTCCTAGTAATTCCAAGCTTCTCCCACAACACCGTTCCAGAGGAAACTTGATGAAAGGATAAAGATGCAGAGGAACAAGTGCTGTAAACCCCCCTGGCGCTCTGACAGAGCAAACCTTGCAGTACTCCCAGCAGATCTCTTGGAGAAAGCGTGGGATCGCAAGGTTTTCCAGGAAAGCAAAACGGGCGGAGATGAGGGAATAGGCTTCCAGTTCTTCCTTTAGCTGAAAGCCTGGGGGAATTGAGAGGGGCCACAAGAACTGTTTGTGTAGGAAAATGGGAGTTTGGGGGCTGAATCTGAGTTTCTCTCTGGGGCATTTTTGAGGGAAAAGCTGAGGTGCTGTTTAAGGGAGAGATGCACATTTTTGGGGTGGAAAAGGTTTAATCAATATTGTAGAGGAAGTAAAATGTTGGGGTAAAAGTGGATGCAATCTGGAGGAGACAGAAGGAATATTTTGGAGGCAAAATGGAACTCAGTAGTGGACAGATGGGGAACATTTTGGGCAACACTTGACAAACTCTCTGGGTGGAAACGAAGACATTGAGGGAAAAATGAGGTGATGAGCAGTGGGCACGTAGGGAAGGTTGTGGGGGTAAATCTTGAGAAAAGCCCCGTGGTATTCAAGAAATCCTTGGAAGCAGGACTGAGGAATTCAGTGGTGGAAAAACAGGGGAATTTTGTGGGGTAAAACTTCCAAAGATCTAAGAGTTGAGAGTGAGTGTTTTTAGGTAAAAAGGATGTCTTGTTGAAGTTGGGCATCTGGATTGTGGCATTTATGGATCACAGGGTGTTTTTCCAGAAAGTAGGAGAAAAAGAAGACTCCCAAAGCCTCGGTAGCTGTGTTAAGAAATCCCTCCCAGGGAAGAAAGGTACCTAAACCTCCTAGAAGTAGGGACTAATTAGCATGGGAAGGGGAAAACCCACCGCCAGTGGGAGAGAGCACGCCGGGTAAGGGAAGAGAAGGATGCCCTTAAGAAGAAGCAGGGAAGGTGAATTTCTCGGTTTGCTGAAATGTATCAAAAAGTTTGGAATCTGGGTCTGTGTGGAGGCCGGGATTTTCTCGGCCATATACAGAGCCCAGCACTAGGAATAAAGTAATTCCAGGCTTTCCAACGCCAAAAATGCAGTACCAGAGAGTTCTGTTATCCTGAGGACTTGGGGGATATTTGGCAAAAATTTCCGGGGGCCCAGGCTGGACCAAGCTTTTAACGCTCCCCGGATTCACGGGATCGGGGATTCCAGTGTGCCCTGCATGCGTTTTTTCAGGGAAGTCCCAAATCCGTGTGAGCACGAAGCAGAATCCCCTGGGAGCTGTGAAGGCAACAGGATATTTGTTGGGAATTTTGAAGGATTGGGTGAGTCCTCAGTGTTAGGTTGGAATGAACGCAAATTGTCCGGGAGTTGCTGGTTTAGGGATGGCCGGGTCTGGGTTTGGATTTGTGGGCACCGAGTGTTCCTTGTGTCAGCTTTAGGTCTGGACTGGTGGGAATTGTCAGAGAAAAGAGAAGGGAATTGAAATGCAGAGCTCCATTCTTGGAGAAATGATCAGGATGGGAGAAGAAAGGCTGTGGAGCTGCTGGAAGCTCCTGGAGAACGAAAGGATCTGAGGTCTGGAGGCAAAAGCTGTGGAACAAAGCCTGAAAAGGGTGCGGGGTGGGGCGGGAGGGGGAGGAGGGCACTGCAGGGGGGGGAAAGAGGGAAAGAATCCCTGCTCCGGGAATCCAGCAGGGACCAGGAGAGGATCATTTTCCATCCACTGCTCTCAGTGCAATCCTAATAAGGAAGGTTGAAGGAAAGTGATTCGTTTGTTCTTAGGTTTGGAATGAAAGGTGCTCTTGTAGAGGGGAATATTCACCTGTTAAAATTCTGTTGGATACAGGAAAAGAGGGAGGAAGCAAGCAGCTGGGGAATGAACGGGTGGATTTTTTGGTGGATACAGGGAAAGACACGGGAAGGGGCTCTTAAGTAAAATACACCTCACAGGCAGCACCAGGAGAAGCCTCAACTGCCCTTTTTTTCCAAGCTCTGACATTCCAGAGGAGTAAGCAGTGGTCAGCCCATCACTTTCTGTATTCCTTGGATGCCCAGTGCTTTGTTGGGAAGAGATAATATTTGGAAATGAACAAATCCGGGGATGTAATTTCCTGATAGTAAAGCCCTAGAGACCCTGGTTTTGATATCCTTCCAGCACCCAAACGCAACAGAGGGAATCCTGGAGGAGGTGGAAAACGCTGTCGCTCCGTCGGTGGAATTCCTGGGAAATGGAAAGCAGCAGAAGCAGCAAGAACAGAGTTGGAAGCAGGCTCCAGCCAGGTAAGGCAGACACCAAATCCTTTGGAATTAGAACTGGGCAGGGGTGGGGAGATTTAATTCTTACATTTGTAGCCCATGGATTCCTGAGCAGGATCCCGGCAGGGAAGACTGCAGGGATCAGACTGGGAACTGATCCCAGCTGGGGGCAGCGAGCCTTGGAATTGGCTGAAGGGAAGAAAGAGGGATCCTTTGAGCACAAGGATCAGCTGTCAAATGCGGAGATGGCATCAGACAATTCCTCGGGAGGGTTTAGTTCCTGGGCCAAATCGATCTCCTGCCTTGTGAAGGAGCTCAGAGATCTGGGAAGAGCCCAACCAACGCAGGGAATGCAGTGGCAGATAAAACTGCCGGGGAACGGTGGGGAAAAGCATCCAAACAGGGGGCCTCGTTTTGTACAGGAACGGTATAAAAAATTGTCCAAAAGAATAGGAATGGAATGGGATTTTACGTATTCCTCGGAAGCCACAATCCAGTGGGAAGGCTGAGAGAAAGAAACAAAGCCTAAAAAGGTAGATGAGCCAAATCTGCCCAAAGCCTCCAATGGCCACATTCCCTGGCATTGCTGAGGACTTCAGCCAAGCTCCAAGCAAAAGGTGAGCCCCTGATTTTGGTGCCAAGGGAAACTCTAAGTTAAGAATAATCCAAATATGAAGCACTTCTCACAAAACTCAGCTTTGCAAACCTTTATTTGGGCTAAAAAAGAAAAGATGGGAATGCCCTTGGCAGAAAAGCAGCTGTGAGGCACAGCAGGCTTCAAATGCCTGTCAGCAGGAGCTCCAGGAGAAACGGCTGCTGGCTGCGGGCATCCTGGGCTTTCCAGGCAGGTTTTGTACTGGATTGCAAGGCAGTTCTCCTGCCTCTGGGGGGTGGCACCTGCATCCCACTGGAAAGGGAAAATGTGGAGAGAGCGGCAAGCGGGAAGACGGTTGCTGATGTGTGTCCTTGGATTGCAGTTCCTCCCGGTGGGTCTGTGCTGCTGGAAGTTTGAAGGAGATCAGTCTTGTGGGTTCACCTGTGGGGTTTGGGAGCGACGCTGGACATGAAATTCCAGGGATGTTCCCCTTGCTGGAGTGAGAAGCAGTGGAAGCACTTTGCTGTCTGCTTCTTCATCGCCTTCACCTCGGTCCCCTGGGGCTCCAGGTAATCCCCTCTCACCTTTGCTTTTCCAAGGGTCTCTAAATGAGGGCTTGAGCTTTGGTGCAGCTCCCTTTACAGGGAAGATCTGTTCCAGGAAAGGTCTCCTGGTCTGGACCGATGGCGTTGCAGGAAGAGCAGGAAACCCCAGAGCTCCTGTGGCTTCCTCATCTGATTTGCCTGCAGGCAGCAAGGATCATTCCCAAGTGTCATCCCCTGGCTCCGTGACTCGGGGAGGTTGTGTTCCCCAAAGGCCAGGGGCCGCTCTGTTTTGCAGCTCACGAAAGTCCAGCTCGGTGGTGCTGGGTTTGGTTTTTGTGTGCAATGAAGGCACTAAAAAATTCCCCTCCTTCACTGGCACAGCCCTGGAGTGGGAGCAGATTCCCCTTATCCCGGAGTTATCCCGCTCCTGCCCTGGATCCCTGCGGTGCCGTGTGTTCTCCAAGCTCACAGCACTGCTGGCTCTAAACAAGAAAAACAATCCCTGTTCCATCTCTTCTCCGTCCTTGATGTTCCCAGGCCCTGCATCTCCCTGGCTATTCCCTGTGTGAGTCTTCATCTCCATCCCACCTTATCCCGATCAAGTAAGGGTCTGAGACGTGTTTAGCAGCAAATGCATTCTTGTAAAGAAAGCCAAGAGCAAAGAGCATCCAGATGCAGAGAAGTCTTTAGAAAAGCTCCGGACGTGCAAATGAGGGATGTGTCTTCCTGCATGTCCTGTTGTTTTTCTCTGTCAGGTTTTGGAAGGGTTTTCTCTCAGTGATTTCCTGCGATCCGGGTGCGTCCCTTCCTTTGTCCAAAGCCAGTGCCAGAGGATCGAATAACTGACGAGTGGGGTCTGGGATGAAAACGGTTCTCCTAAAATGAGGGAAACAATGCTAGAAGAGAAATGAGCATCCTTTTAATGCCTGGAAAAAAAATGCTCGAAAAGGGCACTTTTTATTTGATATGGTGTCATTCTCCTTTTTTTTCCCATGGATAAAACTGCACGGTGAGCAATCAGAGCAGAAATATGAAATGCAGGAGTCTTGGATTCCACAGTGGGATTAACTTCCCTTTTCTGCTCTCTTTCAGGACAGGAAAAACCACTGAACTCCCATCTTTGGGACCAAGAGCTTTGGTGTTAGAGTAGGCAAAGCCAGCTAGGGCCCCCTTGTCCTGCCCATGGTGTGGGTCAGGGACAGGCTCCTCTTCTCCTCTGGGCTGGGATGAACTGCTAGGGAATGCTTTCTGACAGGCCGGTCCTAGCCCCGGCTACTGGAAATGGGCAGAGGTGAAGAGGCAACTGCCAGAGTTCCTTGGGGATGATGGAGTTGTGGTGCTTGGCTGTGCCCAGAGGGGCAGGTTGGGCATTATTTGTGTGTCTGAGGACCGGTTTGGGTGCTGGGGAGCCCGGGGAGCCGAGCTCTCAGTGCATTCCCAGCTCTCCCAGGGGTGGGAGCTGGTGCAGGGCTGGGTGACAGCCTCTGGTCGGGCTCGGGGCAGGCCCTGGCCCCGGCACAGACACGCTGGGGTGGTTTGGGGACGCTTGGGGAGCTGTGGAGGAAAATGAGGGATGGTGCTGGGCGGAGCGATCGGCCTGCGCTCGTGTCAGCGCAGCCGTGCAGGGCACTGGGATCTGGGTAAAACACCAGCTCTCCTGGTGTTCAGGGATGCAAGGTCTGAGGGACTGGATTTACTTGGGGTTTTCCAGGACAGCAGGAAGAAGAGGAAATGTGGTGCCAGAGGTGCATCCCACCAGGTTGCATTTCCCTCTTTCCCATTTCCATTTCCTCCTCAGTGGGGTGGGGATCCTGCAACACGCATATATCAAACCAGGAGTCCCGTGGAAAGGAAATATATATGGACAGACAGATTCTTGGTTGCTGTTTCAGAGATGTTTATTTCTCCAGCCGCATGGCCGGAGCTCTGCCCAGGAACTGTTCCAGTCACGGGACCAAGGGTCCTTCTGCCCGCGCGGAACACAAACCAACCAATGGGAACGAGGCTGAGCAGGGGCAGGGAAACCCCGTGTCTGTGCCCTCAGGGCCCCTCTGCCAGGGCTACACGGCAGGGGAGGGACCCCAACACCTCACCCGTTTTATTTTAATAAAAGGAGAATGAAAACAACTGGATAAACATAACAAGAACAGTTTCAAAACAAAACAAGCCACCCTCCTGAGTCTATAAATGTCCAAACAGATTCTGTGGAACATCTTAGGGCTGACAGAAGGGAGACAGAAATTCTCTGAGCATGCTTTGTGGGGAAACTGAGGCAGGAGAGGGTTTAACTTCTTCCCTTCCCCTTTTCATCCCCCACTCGGCATTGGAAAGGGATTTTTGGGGAAACAGTTGGCAAAAGCATGGTTTTGTGAGGGAAACCATGGGTGAAAAAACAGATTGGGAATACACTGGGGGTAATAGGACATAGGGTAAAAGGGAAAGTGGGATTAGGAAAGGGAGACTGTGGGGGGGTTTACAAGGGAGATATTGTCTAACATGACTACGATTTTTTGCATATATACTGCCTTTTACAGGAACACATCAGGCCAGTGACCTGCGATGCTTGTAACCCTTTTCTCCCTAGAACAATTTTGAATTCCACGACTTCTCCATCTCCCAAGCTTGGGATGCATTTTTCAGGGTTATTCTTTTTAATAGCAGTTCTATGCACGAATATGTCTTGCTGGTTGTCACACCTTGTTATAAAACCATAATTTTGCTTAACATTATACCATTTTACTATCCCTAAGGTCTTAGTTACTATGATCTTTTCCTTTTTCCGAGTGGCTGCTGTTTTCTGTCTTGCTGCGTCTTTGCCCTCTCTTTCGGTCGCTCCCGTGTTGGAATTGTCGGGGCTGCTGGTGCCTGCGCGCTCTTCCAGGGTCGCATTCGGGGCTGCGCGGGCCGGGCCGGGCCGCACTGCTCAGTTCTCCGTGCGTCGCCTCCTTGGTCGCAGCTTCGCTGCCACTTCCAGGTGCTGCACCCACATCTCGGCCGGGCCCCGAGCGATGGCTCCCCCGCGCCCTGCTCCAGCGCGCGTCTTGGCTGGGCGCGGCTCCGCTCCACCGCCACCGCCGCCAGCCGCCGCCGCGCGCCGCCCCTCTCGGCCGGGCATTCACGGGGCTCCTCCACACGCGCTGTGCTGCGCCGTGCGGGTCCCGCCGGGTCCCGCCGCTCCCGCCACGCCTCGCTCCGCCACCGACACTGCGGCTCGCGTGGCTCCGCCCGCGCGCGGGAACTGCCTCGCTGCTGCTCGCAGAGCGCTCGGCGCATGTGGCCTGGGCCGCACGGTCTGCGCAGGCTTCCCTTCGCCAGGACACAGCTGACATTGCTCAACAGTCTCGGTAACTAAATAATATTCACGAAAATATTCTTCCATCGCATATATTTTTGACTCCAGTATTAACTGTGTCCAAACGGTTTTCCAAAAGCCCTTGGTAATAATTAAATCCCAAGAAACATAGAAAAAGTTCTTAAACAATCATGCCAGGAAATGTCTCAGTTCTTTTTGAGCTTGAATCAAGTTAAAATTTACAAATCGTTGTTCAAGAATCATTTTAAGTTTAAGATAAATGTCCATATGCGGCTCTGAGAGCCAAGAGTCTTCCCACCGTTCCTCCATAGTTTAGATACGGAATAGCAAAGCAAAACCAAGAAGAGGAATCCAAAGTTTCCAGGGTTTACTCACACAAATCAGTCGCTTAGGGATCGGGGATCGTTCTGCTCACAATTCTCCACCATTTGTTGCAGTGGGGATCCTGCAACACGCATATATCAAACCAGGAGTCCCGTGGAAAGGAAATATATATGGACAGACAGATTCTTGATAGCTGTTTCAGAGATGTTTATTTCTCCAGCCGCATGGCCGGGATCTGCCCAGGAACTGTTCCAGTCACGGGACCAAGGGTCCTTCTGCCGCGCAGGGAACACAAACCAACCAATGGGAACGAGGCTGAGCAGGGGCAGGGAAACCCCGTGTCTGTGCGCTCAGGGCCCCTCTCCAGGGCTACACGGCAGGGGAGGGACCCCAACAGTCCCCTGCAGCCCATGAGCACAGGGCCGGTGACAACTCCCTGTCTGTAGAGGGATTCCTTATGGAACAGGGCAGATGATACCCTGGAAAGATTGGACAACCCAGGGTTGCTGAGGAAAAGCCCTGAACAGGCCCCTGACTGCAGGCAGCCCTGAGAGTCCTTGGCAGGTATACAGCTGCCCGGCTCCCCTCTGATTAGAGGCCATCTAGAGGGACCGGGCATGAATCTTTGCAAAAGTAGATATAAGTTGGCATAGTTGAACAATAAGGGGAGAAGGATGCTTAATCGTATCGGTGTACGTGTTGTTTCTGCGGCCAGCTCTCCGGACTCGGTCCCTAACACCTGTCCTCCTCCTGTCCCCCTGTGCCCCTTTTGTTGGACAAATGGCAACACACATTCCCAAAGACTGTCTGCTTCCTTAAATCCACGGACCAGCTAGTGCTGTCACTCAACAGCTGAAATGAGCTTTCAGAGCCTAGAAACTAGCAGGAGTGACAAACAAATGGATTTGAATCTGGAAATAGGTGAGTTCCACCCACCCACTGCTGCTGATGCAGAGACTGGGGCTCAGGGCATCTTTGCAGCCTTTCCCTTTGGCAATGATCCTGCACTGGAATGTTGTGTTGCTGCCAAACCGGGCCTCAAACCAGGAGAAGGTAAGCCCTGACCATTTGCCCCTGACCCTGGCACACCCACAGTGTGTTATCTGGAGCGTGTGCCTCAGCTGGTGTCACTTGAGTTTCACCAGAGTTGCAAGTTGGCTCCTGCTCTGGGCGATTCTGAGTGACCATCGCATCAGTTCTGCACTAAACACTGTTTAGCCAGACCCAGAGATTTGGCCACATAGTGACTTCTGAACAGAAAATCAGAATGCAGGAAAAGTGCCAGGACCACGGACGGGCCTGGGTACAGCACGGTCTTTGTGGGTCACTGTCACTCCAGGCCCTTACAGTCTCTCCTCATCTTTCTTGTAGGCTCCCTTCAGGTACAGGAGCCATTGCTCACTGGTGTTTTTGACTATTCTCTGACAAGGAAATGAGTTGAATTTCCTTGTCAAATCTAATATATCCCAGCTGGAGCATTAATTGAATTAGATAATTGGATAATTAGTTAATTAGCCAATTTTTCGGTGCGCACACACACCACCCACACCTTTCACTCATCCTAAGCTCTGCCCCCCATTCATCACAGGCTCCCACCCCACACACATGCGTCACGCCCCCCTGGCCCGTGTCACGCCCCCCGCCCCCGGTCACGCCCGCCTGGCTCGCGTCACGCGGTCCCGGCCCCGGCCCGCCCCCGCCACGCGCGTCACGCCGCTCCGCCCCGGCCCCGCCCCCGGCCCGCCCCCGCCGCGCGCGTCACGCCGCTCCGCCCCTTCCCTCGCGCGCGCGCGCAATGTAGCCCCGCCCCTCTTCCCTCACAGCGCTTCCTGCCCCCGGCACCACTCCCCGCCAGTCCCGCGCCGCTCCTGCACCTGCCGCCACCCGGAGCCCACCGGTCGGCACCCGTCGCCGCCTGCAGCCACCCGCCAGCCCCCGTGAGCCGCCGCCGCCCCCCCGCCGGTTCCGCACCGCTCTGCCGCCTCACACCGCCCCACCGCACCTCCCCGCCGCCGCCGCTCCCCTCCCGCCATTGTGGGTCCCCTCAAGGTATCCCCGCCCCGTGCCGCCCGCGGGCCCTCAGGGCAGCCCCCGCCACCTCACGGCACCCGTTTCCGCCTTTGCGGGTCCCCTCAGGGTACCCCCCGCCCCTTCCCGCCTCACGGCCCCCCTTCCCGCCATTGCGGCTCCCCTCAGGGCGCCCCCCCTGCAAGCCCCCCCTTCCCGCCATTTATGCACCACCCCACAGCACCCTCAGGCCACCATTTTAGCCCACCCAGCCGCAGCAGGCAGACCCCCCAGCACCAGGAGAACACCGCAGCCCCCATGGAAGGACAACACCCACACAAAAAAGGTTAGAAGAACACACAGAGGGTGGCAGCCAAGGAGGGACACTGCAGGGGACACAATAAAGGCCGAGAGCCAGGGGACATTCCAGGGGACATAATAAAGGCCAAGAGCCCAAGAGGAGGCAGCAGGAGAACATAATAAAGGCCAAGAGCCCGGGGGAGTCCAGGGAATAAAGAGAAAGGGCTCAAAAATCACACACTACACAACAAACA
>NW_024108683.1:0-60000 GCF_000738735.6 Corvus cornix cornix
CACACCTGCACCTGGAGCGACAGGTGTCATCACCCCAGAACTCCTCGCCAGGGCGGTAGTAGCGGCCGTCGCGGGTGCAGCCACAGCGGGACACCGGCACGCACTGCCCGCCACTGAGCACGTGGCCAGTGTTACAGGCACAGGTCTCCACGCAGGGCTGGTCACAGGTGGCTGGACTGTCTCGGTTGGAGCAGGTGGCCGGACAGGCGTTGCCACAGGACTCATAGTGGCTGGTTTCAGGGCAAGGTAAGGCTGCAGGGGGAGGAAAGTGGGGTGAGGGAGGGATTAGGGGAGTAGACAGCATTCGACACAGCAGCCTGGGGCTGGGAAAGCGTCTCAAACATGGGGAAGGGTCTGGAAAACAAGAAGGGTCTGGAATGCAAGGAGGAAGGTCTGGGAAATGTGGGAAGAGACTGGACAAGTGGGATAAGGTCTGAGCCATGTGGCAAGGGTCTGGGCCATGTGGGATGGGGTCTGGGACACAAGGATAAAGGCCTGGAACATGTGGGAAGGATCTGGAAAATGTGGCATAGAGTCTTGGAAAGATGGGATGGAGTCTGGGACACAAGAAGGGTCTGGAGCACCAGAAGAAAGTTCTGGAGAACTTCCAAGGACCATCTGAGAGATTTGAAGGCTGGATCCCACTTCGTACCCATCCTCCCCCACTCTGGTTCCTTCCCTTCCCAAAGAAAACCCCAGCCCTTACGGCATCCCGATGGTGTCCTCCAGTCATGGACCATGGCCCCATGCTTCTGACATGTTGCCGCGTACGTCTCCAGCACCTGGCAGAGGATTGACCTCGCCCCATTGCTCAGGCACAGGTCAGACAGGCAGTTACGATAAAAGTCGTGAGGCTTCACTATGTTGTGACATGCTCTGAAGGGCCCCTGGAAGGATTTTTTTAAGATCCCACAATAGTGGTTCCCACCATAAAGTTCCTTCTTCTCATCACACACTGGGCACGTTCCATCGCAATAATCCCAGCAAATCGGGTCGTCAGCCTCAGAGTCAGCACTTTTCCAGCTTTTGGCCCATGTCACAATGGCGGTGATGTTGTCACCAGCCTCGGGGATGTCGTCGAGGGGCTTGAGATTGAAATTCCCACAGAGGCCACGGACATGGCGGAAGTAGCTGCTGGGGAGGTCGATCAGGAGGTGCCAGTTCCAGTCATAGGAGACCCGGAGACCAAAATCTGTCTCCAGAGCAACACGAAGCCCACTGGGACGGACCCTCAGCTTCCCGTCTGCCAGGAGCACCGGGAGCAGCGTCACTTCCCCGTTCACCTGCCAGAGGCCCAACATTCCCAGTTATCTCAATGTTTTCATTCTCAACATACACCAATATTTTATTCCCAATGTATCTGAATATTTTATTCCCCACATATCCCAATTCTTTATTCCCAGCAAATTCCAACACTAAATCCCATCATATCCCAACATTTTACACCTTACATATCCCAACATTTTATCCTGCTATTTTATTACTGACATATCCCAACATAGAATTCCCAGTATAACCCAATATTTTATTCCCAAAATATACAAACACCCCACAGTATTTTATTCCTGCTGCATCCCAACATTTTATTCCTGAAATATCCTAATATTTTATTCCCAGTTTATCCCAACATCTTATTCCTGGCATATCCTGTTTTATTCCTGACATCGCCCAACATTTTATTCCCAATAAATCCCAACATCTTATTCCAACATTCTGTTCCTGACATTTCCAGATATTCTATTCCCCATATTTTATTCTCACCATTTCTCAACTTTTTATTCCTGACATATCCCAAGATTTTATTCTCAAAATATCCCAACATTTCAACAATCCACCTCCCAATCTGACTGATTTACCTCAAAATAACATTGGCACTGGCTGGCTGAAGAAGGAGGCAGGGAAGAGCTGGATGAAGCAAAAAGTTGGGAAAAAGCCCAAATTTTCCACATTTCCACCCAACTCACCCGGACTTTTCCATCTTCATTCCGGCGGAAGGAGATGCGTTGTCCATAGACATCAACATTGACCAAGGAAACATAGGACACAGATTGGATTCCACCACGGATGTCATTCTTGGCCTCGACCCTGAAGGGCACCAGCCCAGGGTCATTCCCATGGGATTCGGCCATGGTGTAGGTGCAGGTTCCTTGGAAGTCGAAGTCAAGGCCATCGAAGGTGCGGAAGTGTGGGTCACCCCAAGCCCAGCACGTGGCGACCAGAGCCGGGATGCACTGGGATTGGGCACCGCGGGGCCGACAGCGCTCCTTGGGGCGGCAGCGCAGGGACTTGCAGGGGTCTGGGAGGGGAAGTGGAGCA
Source organism: Corvus cornix cornix (assembly GCF_000738735.6). Lineage (NCBI taxonomy): Eukaryota > Metazoa > Chordata > Aves > Passeriformes > Corvidae > Corvus > Corvus cornix. The sequence continues at coordinate 2,317 of NW_024108683.1, forward strand.
GGATGAGCCATGGGCTGGGTGAAATAAGACATAAAGATTGGGAAAAGCCACGGGTTGGAGAAAAGGATGGGAAAAAAGTGGGGGGAAGTCATGACATAGAGAAAACTATGAGATGGGAAAGACCATGGAATGGGAAAAATCATGAGATGGGAGAAACTATGGGAGAAGTCATGGAAGGAACCATGGGATGGAAAACCATGGAAGGAACCATGGGAAAAGCATGGGAAAAACAATGAGAAAAAACATGGAAAAGACCATGGAAAAAACCATGGTATGGGAGAAACCATGGGAGGAACTGTAGGAAAAATCATGGGATGGGGAAAACAACATGTGGGAAACCTTGGGAGAAACCATGGGAAGAATTGCCCTATCCTTGACCCTTAGTGCCAGAGACAGGATTCTGTTCCCTCCACCTCCCCTTCCCTTTTCTCCCCAATCAATCCCCCAGTCATTCCCACACCCACTTGGCCTCTAAAATCCCCCTTTCCCCCATTTTTCCTCACTTTTATTGATGCATCCCAAGATGCCTTCCCGGATTTCGCAGGATTCGTCCTCAGTGCAAGCATGGTCATGGCAGGTAAGGCCCTGACCAGGGACACAGGTGCAGCGGCGCTGGCAGCGATCCCAGAAAAGCATCTCATGGGGCTGTGGGGAGAGAGAAGGGAGACAAGGAAATCCATGAAAACAGGGGATAAAAGGAAAAAAATGCAGAAAAATGGAACATAAGTGCAGAAAAATAGGGAAAATAGTGAACAAATTGCAAGGCAAAGGGATGTACATGCATACATTCCCTATAAATAGGGAAAAAGAGAGAAATGCAGGAAAAAAATACATAAGTGCATAAAAATAAGGGGAAAAGTGCTGGGGAAAAGCATAAATATAGTAAAAATGGGAAAAATGCAGAGAAAGAAATGCAAATACATAACATCAGGAGAAATACCAGCAAGAAAAAGAATGTAACTGCCTCAAAATAGGGGAAAAGAAAGGAAATGCAAGGAAAATGCAGCATAAAAATAGGGAGGTGGAAAGGGGGAAATGCTGGGAAAATGAGACAGAAAAATAGGGGAAAATGCAAGAAATAAAGGTGTAAATGCATAAAAATAGGGGAAAAAAGGGGGGAAATTAATTTTTAAAATGTTTTTAAGCCAGGAAAAAAAGAAAGCACCATGAAAACAGAGGTGAATGCAGAAAAATATGAGAGAAAGGAAAAAAAATGCAGGGCAAATATAGGTAAGGACATAAAAACAGGGAAAAGAAGGAAAAAAGGAAGCAAATGTATAAAAATAGGGGGGAAATGAAGGGAAAAAAGACATAAATACCTAAAAACAGGAAGAAAAGCCAGAAAAACTACCTTATAGTATTCCCCATCCCTAAAGCATCCACAGTGCTCCTCGGGAACACATCCCTGTCCATCAAAGACGGAGCCCTGGTGGCACTGGCAGCCCTCTGCACAGGTCTGGGGACAGGTGGTGGCATTTCCGGCACAGGCGTTGGCGCAGGTGTTCATGCAAAGGGAGTAGGTGCTGTTGGCCGGGCAGGTGAGGGCTGGAATTTTCATGGAATCATGGACTGAGTTGGACTGGAAGGGACCTTAAAGCTCATCCCATCACCATCATCCCATGTCCTGTGTGTCACCACTGTCACCCACACCCAAACAAGGAACATTCCCCACCTGTGCCCCCCAAACTCCCAGTGCTCCAGGTGGGATCTCACCTGGAGATCTTCCCAACCCCAAACAGGGGACATTTGCCCCTGTGCCCTCCCAAACTCACGGCAGAAGGATGGCGTCCTCCAACCCCCCAGTGACTCCAGCATCTTGGCACGCGGTGACATAGCTCTGGGTACTCTGGCACAGGACATGCATGTCCCCTCCAGTCATACAGAGGTCATGGATGCAGGATTGGGAATACGGGATTGGGTCAATGATGCGATGGCAAGAGCCAAAGGGACCTTCGGGGGCCGTGAGGAGGCCACAGTAGTTGGGTTTTTGGAGGATTGCCACTTTTTCCTCTGTGCAGGTGGGACACTCATCCTTGGGACAGGTGTCATTGCAAGGTGTGTCCATTGTTTTCCATGCGGATCCAAAGGCCGTCGCATCTGGAGCCAGCTGGCCACTGGAGAGCTGGAAATCATCACTGCGCTGGCCATTGTAGTTGCCACAGAGGCCACGCAAGTGCCCCATGTAGATCTGGGGCACCGTGATCATCACGTGCTGGACGAGGTCATAGTGGACAACGAGGCCAAAGTCAGTGCGGAGCAGGACACCTGTCCCATGTGGGTAGACCTGGACCTGTCCCTCACTCAGGATGGTGGGGAGGTGGTGGGAGATGGAATCCACCTGGGATAGAGAAGGAAGAGTCCTCCAGTGAGGAGGTGGGACCAAAAATTTGGGGAAAACACCTTCCCAACAACATTCTGATAGATTTACGGATCCCACTTGGAAAGAAAAGTTCGGATGAGTATGAATTAGTCCTGGAGGTGGGGGAGGGCTCCCCTCATCAAGGAAATACAGTTTTGGGGTTGATTGAGGTAGAACGAAAAATTTAGGGAAAACACCTTCCGACCAAAGTTTTAACGCATTTAGTGACCTTGCTTAGAAAGAAAAGTTGGGATGAGCATGGACTGGGCTTGAAGTTGGGCTGAGGTGTCCCTCCCATCAAGGAAACCCAATTTAGGGGAGATCCCATGAGATTTGGACCATAAAGTGCCACCTTACCATGACATCTGCCCCTTTTCCTTGTTTCAAGGTCAAGATGACCCCATAGACTTCCACAGACAACGCTTGGATCCTGGAAGGACCTTCCCTTCTGCCGTGCCTCCTTCTGATTGTGCAATAAATGATGTCAAGTTGTCACCTGTGCAGGTCTGGGTGAGGACATAGGAGCACGGTACCAGTGATGTTGAAGACCATCCCATCAAAGGTGATATAGGGTGCAGTCACCTGTGGCCACGCAGGTGCTAGACACCTGAGAGGGACACTGGAAGACACCATCAATGACCTTCCCAGGGCCACCATTAGGACAGGAAGTATTTTGGCACTCCACAGTGCCACCGGAGAGGCACTGGCACATCTCCTGCTCTGTGGGGTAGAATGTCTCCCCTCTTTGTAGTAGACTCCGTGGTGGCTGCAGCCACAGTGGGACATGGGGACGCACTCATCGCCACTGAGCATGAAGCCGTCCTGACACACGCAGCCCTCGCGGCACCGCCGTGGGCATGTGGTGGAGTCAGTACCGCAGGTGTGCTGGCAGGTGTGGGAGCAGAGCTCGTAGGAGCTGTTGGAAGGACAGGGAATATCTGCCGGGAGACAATGGGATTCATGAGGAATCAGGAAATTCCAAGCCGAAACCTGGAAGATTCCTGGAATTCAGGTGCAAACTTCATCAAATACAGAGTGTTTTAGCCCAGTTTCATGATAAACCCTCAATTTTCCTCCCTGTGGATGTGATGAGGGACATCATCAAATAATGATCCAATGATTATCTGATGATGATCCAATGATCATCCATAAGGAATATCCCAGGCAAATTAAAATAGGAATTCTTGCCGCTAAACCACCCAATTTCCCCCATTTTCATGGAGAAAAATGTAACATTCCCTCAAAGAGTGGGATTGCTCCACACTGGGTCCTCAACTGACCTCCAGGCTGGATCCCTTTAACCCAATTCCACTATTTTTGGTACATTTTTTGGTGGTTCTCCCTCTAAATTATCCATTTTGGAGCCAACACCAAGAAATTGGAGATTTGGGGGGGGTAAATTATTCCAAATGAGACAGCATTTTCCTTGGGAAGCGTTCATTTTGGGTGGATTATGGGATCAACCAAGACTTTGGATGGAATTCCCACTGGATTCTCACCCACATCTGGGTTGTTCATACTTGGATTTGGAGCAGACTTGAGGATATTTTGGATACTGCTGAAGGAAAAACCCTCCCATTATCCCAACTTACAGCAGAAATTATCCGTCCTCCACCTTCCGATGGACACACCAGCAGCCTGGCATGCGGTGGCGTAGCGGGCAATGATTGGACACATCCCTTCTTCCTGATCAGGGAAGAGGCAGGAGTCATGCATGCAGCTCTGGAAGTACTGGTGGGCATCAACATGACCATGACATGCTCCAAAGGGTCCATCTGCTTCCAAAATAATTTCACACCCCATCCCAGATACTTCCTGCTGCAGCCGGGAAAGTGCGACAGTGCTGGAACATTCCACTGTTGACCTCTCACCACATCCTGGGACGTCTGTGACCTTCCAGCTGCTCCCGAAGGCATCTGGGTCTGATGTCACCTGGTTGTTCCTCATCATCATGTCGTCGCTGGCAGCACCGTTGTAGTTCCCGCAGAGCCCACACAAGGCATTGGCAAAGCCACTGGGCACCATGGCGGTGACGTGGCTGTACCAGTCGTAGGTGACAACGAGGCCAAAATTGGTCTCTACCACCGCATCCTGCCCATCACGATAGACAACAATCTTCCTTTCACTGTAGTGATACGGGAGGTTGACCAACTGCTCATCAATCTGGGGAGAAAACCATAAAAAGTGATCAAATTTGTGGTCTGACGGTAAACTATTTTCAACAGCCAGAGCAACCAAAAGGTATTGATTTAATTAAATTTTGAATTGAAATAAATTTGGGATTTAAGATTATGAGAAGGTCCAAGTCCCAAGAGGAGGCTGACCAACCACTCACTGATCTGGGGAGAAAACCATAAAAATTGATACAATTTCGGTCTGATGGATAATTCCAATTCTGCCTTCAACAGCTGGAACACCCAAATGATGTTGATTTAATTACATTTCAGATTTAATCACTCATTAATGGGATGAGGTTTGGGATGAAGTGGAGAATGTGGTGAAAAGATAAGGGATCATTTCCTAAACTCACCATGATTTTTCCAGGGTGTTCCCTGCTGATGCTGATGGTTTTGTTGTAGACTTTGACTGTCACCACGGCGATGGACGACATGAGGTTGTCACTCTGGTGGCCATTCTGCACCAACACCTGGAATCCTACCAAATTTTGGGTGTCCTCACACACCAACCAACAGGTAGACACATGTTCCCTGGAAGATGAACCTCTGCCATCAAAGGTCTCGTAGTGGGTGGCTCCAACAGCGTGCAGACCCCAAAAATTTTGGGATAACAATCCTGGATTCCCTTCTCCACCCGGCATTCCTCCTCGGTGCCGCAACCAGAATCCCCAGCACGCCTGCCGCTGCTCCGTGTCACACACGCAGCGCTGGGTGCAGGTGAGGTCACCCCAAAATTCCTCACCAAGGCCATGGAAGAGACCCTGAAAGATGCAGCCACTTTCAGAGGGGGGGACGCAGGTGTTGGCTTCAAGGACAAGGCCCTCGTGGCACACACAGGTGTCCGTGCAGGTGGTGGCGGTGGCACAGCTGGACGACACAGCGGGAATGTTGCAGGTGGGGGGGCAGGCGAGGCCACAGGTGCTGTAGGTGCTGTTGGGTGGGCAAGTGAGAGCTGGACAGGGAGGGAGACAGTGGTCAGGGTGGAGCAGCACATGGTGGGACAGATTTCTTCAACTATTTACATAGATATCCTGGAGTCTCCATGGACTTCCTGGGCCTTCTACCTGGACTTTCTGGAGACTCTGCAGACTTCCTGGACTTCCTGCTCAGACTTTCTAGAAAATCCATGGACTTTATGGACTTTCTACTTGGGCTGTCTGGAATCTCCCTGGACTTCATGGATTTCCTGCTTGAACCTGCTGCCACAACCTTTCCCAACCCATGATCCCATGGATCTTCAGTCCCACATTAATTAGGCTCTGCCCACCCCAAGGAGTATTTTCACTCACGACATCCCGCTGCTGTCCTCCAGTCGGAAACGCTGATCCCCTCCTCCTGGCAGTCATCAGCATAGATCTGGAGGGCGTGGCACAGTGCATCGAGACGCCCCTCATTGGCACACAGGTCGTAGATACAGTTCTTCACATAGATATTGGGACTGACAGTGCCATGACATGACCGGAATGGCCCAGAGTGTTGGGACAGCATCCCACACCAGGTCTCTGCCTTGTATACCAGCACCTGCTGCCATCTGCACCGCCCACAGTCCCCAACGCAGGTGTCCTGGCAGTGGCCACTCTCACTGGTCACCTTCCAGCTCCGCCCCAGCTCCACAATATCCCACACCTGTTTCCCATCAGGAGTGAGAGAGCGTCATCTTGGGGGTCTCCATTGTTGTTCCACACATCCCACAGACTTTTCCAGAAAGAGCAGCCAGAAGTTGAACCACCACATGATCATCCCAGTTGTAGAGGACCTTCAAGTTGAAACTCGATTGGATCAGCAATGGATTTACCCTTCTGATTGATGAGGAGCTTCCCATGGGAGAGGGGAGATGGGGAGGCGCGAGCGTGGTTGTTCACCTGCAGGACAACAACAACCATCCAAAACAACCAAACCCATCAAAATAAGGCAATAAATGGAGTTTAAGAAGATCTGAAGTGTTTTTATGCAGGGGTTGCCTGCACACCAGCAAATCCTTGAATTATTTAGGAAAAGACTCTCAAGATCATTGCTAAATACGTAATTTCAGTGAAATGCCAAAAAATTATTGGAATTTGGGAATTATCATGATTTTTGCTTACCCACGTGTTCCCATGAAATCAAAGGCTTTTCCATCAAAACTGCAGTAGTGTGGCCCACCAGCAAGCCAACAGGTAGAGAAGGTCTCCTGGATGCACTCTGGTTGTCCATCCACCATCTCACACCTCTCCTCACATACCAAATCCTCACAGGAGAGAGATGTGGGGGCTGAAAAAAAGGGGAAAACCCATGAATGGTCAACCAGAAAACAGCAGGGTGACACAACAATGGACTGACTGTACTCACTGGTGGCACAGAGCCCAGGGAAGCCATATCCAGTTTGACTCCGGAACCCAAACACCAGGAGCCCGATGGGCACCTGCAAGTTCTCAACACTCTGTGTTGTTGCATGCACGGTGATGATGGCCCAGGAGAAATCTGTGCCAGGAATGGCCTGCCATGCCATGGTGTTGTCGGGCCGATGGTTGAGGGTGGTGTTGGCAGCAGCAGTGGTGGGTGCAACAAGGATGGCATGTTATACTGGCCGGGCACGCTGCTGAAGCGGAATGCAGTGCAGTGGGCGGTGACAGGTGGGACAACAAGGAGGAAGGGATCTTGCCAAGACGACCCACTGAAGAAAAACACTACCTGTACTGCCACCACCGCACTGATGTACAGGTGTGAGTTAGGGTTCACACGAACCTCTGCACCTTCCCCTGCCGCCATGACCACAGTGGCATTCCTGCTCCCGGTGTTGTAGGTGATGGTGTTGTCCTCATCCGTCACCACGTACACAAAGTTCAATGTCTTGTTCTGCAGTGGGGTTGGGTGGCACCACGTAGTTCCTCCCCCACGCTGTTATCGGGAGGAGCTGCTCCCACCACAAAGTCAAAGCCAGCAGACACCTTGACACAGGTGTGGCCACTGAGGACAGCCACAGGGCTTGTCGGCCACCACGACTGTGCCAGTGAAGTCCTGGCTGCTCTGGAGCTGCAAGCTGTTGTAGGGCTGCAGGAACAGGCCGAGCACCAGCGCCAGGGGACGTAGGTGGCCCCAGGCATAGTGGAAAGTGGCGGTGGTGGTTATGCTGACAGCAGTGGTTGGCGGCGCCAGCGGCCACCACGAACTCAGTCAGGCCGTAAGTGTAGTTCCCAACAGGTGTCACCACGTAGTACCTGGTGCCCAGCTCTCCACGGGCAGGAGGCGGTGGCACCCACGGGTGTAGCTCTTGGTGCTGACGGCCACCACGGAGATATCAGCGCTGGCCTGGACCACCAAGGTTTTATGGGAAGTGTGGGCTTCCAGTGGGTTCCAGGTCAGCAGGGAGGGACAGGGGCACAGTGAGGTCCGGCCCAGGGTGACGTTGCGGGTGACGGAGCCACCGCGGAGCATCACTGACACCTGGGTGTCGGTAGGGCCATAGGGAGGTGAGCAGCAGCTGCAGGTACGCGCTGGGGACTCGTCGTCATTCTGTGGAACACGGCCAGGAACTCCCGGCCGCCCGGTAGCTGGCACTGAGAGTGCTGGGAAAACGGGGGAAAAGGGGGCCTTGGTTAATTTTATATTAACCAAGGGGGTTATATGAAGGTGGCCTTTGTATTTTATATTGATACTTTTATATTCATTCCATATGTGTTTATATAGAATTATAGGAGGAATTGTACTGAAATTACATTAAAGATTATGACTGCAGTATCTAATTTATAGAGTCTATTTTTTATATATAATCAAAATAGAAATTCTATTTAAGTTTATTATATTAATAAACAACATTTTAATAAAACTATAAATAATTCTATATAAATAGTAAACTCTTATTTATATGTTCTATTAACAAATTATTAATAATAATATACCCAATGTGTTAACAATACGAAAGAATGTTGTATTATTAACTAATTATAATAAATACCATTCCTTAATATAACAATGTTATTAGATGTTTACATTACTAAACACTGTGTTATTGATATATTAATAGTACTATGTAATATACTCCAGTATATTACTACTTATTAGCACACTGATAATAAATTAATAATAGAGGACTCATATATCAGTAAAAATATGTTAATTACTTTTTTAGCCTGTTATTATATTATTATATCTGTTATCCAGTATATACTTTATAGTTTTCCATGTTATTATACAGATCTATTAATTATAACACTGTAATTTACAACTTACATTTAAATATATAGTAGTATTTTTCTATGATTTTGTACTTATTTTTAATAGAAATACCAGCAAAGAATTAATCGAAACCAATAAATATTAAAAATAATTAAAAGTAATATAATAATAAACTGCTGTAGTTATTGAATTTATTTTCGTATTAATCCCAGTAGAAAACAAATTTACATGTTATTTTATAATTATATACAACAGTAGATGCTTTATATTTTCTCTAAAAAAATTATACAGATAATGATTTAAAATAATTTTATTTCTTCTTTTCATAGAAATGGCTTGGAAAAAAATGTTAAAAATCAAGGAAAAATAAACAATAAGGAACTAAATTAGAGCGGTAGAGAATATATTAGAGACCAGAACAGAATTAATATACCATTATTTATACTATATTGCATTATAATCTACCATTATATGTAATTAATATAACAATCATAATAGTGGATATTATATTATAACACAAAGATAAATAATATATAATTATAGTACTAAATATAATATTCATAAATTACATGAAGTTATATTATAATACAGTAACATAAAGTCATTCATGTAATATAATGCAACTCTGTCACATTACATCGTAAAATAATCTAGAATGGTATATAATTCTATTTATAGTAATTTGTATCTATTCTATCTTTTATAATTACGTCTCAATAGATGTAGCTATATATAATAGCAATATATAGTGTGCTATATTAATAAATACACTAATATAAAATATGAATATAAATATGTTACATGTTTTTATATTTCACATCTCTTGTACATCCATAAAAACTTTGAAATAATTTATACTGAATTTTCACTAAAAAATGCAAATCAAGAATAATGATAATAACAACATAATTATAGCAGAATATATCATACGTTGTATTTTTATATAATTACAGTAGAGATTATATTATACATTCATATATAACTATTGTAGTGTATAAATATAATTAATATATCCACAACATATAAAAATATAGATAAGTATTAATAACCAATTAATGTCCTATTAATCAATACTATGTTCTTCAATTACACTATTTAATGTCATTATTAGCCAACTAACATTTTAAGTATTTTGTACAAGTTAAAATGTATGTAGATAAATATAGATAAATATAGATAAATATAGATAAATATAGATAAATACAGATAAATACAGATAAATATATAAAAGGGAAAGTAAACAAATAAAAGATACTTTGAAAGGATCAAAAATAGATTTTTGAGGATTTTTTTAATGCTCCAAAACAACAAAAAAGACCTTTTTTGCCCCAAAACAGGTTTAAAAGAGTGGGTTTCTTCTGAAGGAAGCTTTGAGATCGCTGGGGGAAAACCACATGAAAACGTGATAAAACTTTATTAAAACTCAGTATATATATGAAAAGTTCACTATAAGAATTTGTTTTAAATTTAAAAATTGGGAAATGGGGATGTTGGGTAAAAAAAGATAATTCTGGTGATTTTTTTCTGAAAAAAAATGGAATTTGAGTGTTTCGGGGAAAAATAGGGAAAAATGAGCTTTGACTGTGAATAAAAAATAAGATTAAAGGGGGCTTTCTGAATAATATATAAAAAAGGGGTTTTCTTAAAAGGGGGGATTTTGAAGAAAAGTCAACAGGGAAATAAGCAATTGGGATTTTAAAAATTAAAACAGAGTGAATGAGGTTTTTTCCTTTAAAAATACCCCAAACCTAAAACAGAGTTCAAGAGGGCTTTGTTTCCCCTAATAAATAATTTTTTTAAAAAATTTTTAAAAAGGAATAAACAAGAAAATATTAAGGGAATAAAAGAGTTTTTCTTTAAAACACTACAAAAAATTGGGTTGATAAGAGGTTTTCATGAAAATTAGAAAAAGGTCAGGAAAATAAGGAATAAAAGGTTATTTTTTCCCTAAAGAACCAACTTTTTTTATTAAAATAGAACAAATAAAAGGACTTTTTTCATTAAAAAACTTTTCAAAATAGACCTTTTTTTCCTGAAAAAACCCCACAATTCCAGCATATAGATCTTGGGGTTTTTTCCTGGTAAAACACTAAAACTGATCATGTTAGCTCCAAAACAAACAACAAATAACAAAAAACCACAAACAAAACAACAACAAAAACCAACAAAAAAAAAAAAAACCAACAAAAAAACAACCAAAAAACCGACAAAAAAAAACAACAAAAAAAAACCAACAAAAAAACCAACCAAAAAACCAACCAAAAAACCAACCACAAAACCAACCAAAAAGCAACCACTACAAAAAAGTAACCCCAAATAACCAGGAAAAGTGCACTTTTTTTTCAGTGAAAGTGAGCAAAAAGGGGATTTTTCCATGAAAATTAATGGGGGGTTCATGAGAAAAAAAACCCACAAAAAACGATTCTAAGGGCTTTTGTATTAAAAAAAAAATATTTTTAAAGGGTTTTTTTGGTTAAAATTAATAAATTTGCAGCTGAGAGTTTGCTGGAGGAAATGCAAAATGAGGGAAGAAGGGAATTTTTGGGCAAAAAAGCCCAGGGATTCAGGATTTCATTTTCTGTGCTAAAAAGCCTGGAAATAAGTACAAAATCCAGGAAATCTGGGATTTTGTGTGGAAAACCAGGATTTTGCTTACCACAGAAGGGAAGGAGGAGCCACCAGATCCCATCCTGTGCCATCACTGTGAAAAACACCCAAGATCACTAAAAATTTCTGTTTTATCAGAAAAACCCATGTGAGCCCTGAGGTATCTCCAGAACCCTCAAATAACCCCCAAATTACCCCCAAATGCCTTTCATTACCCCAAAGTGCCTTTTTTCACCCCATGGAAACCTCTTGGGGTTTATTTTGGCCCCCACTGCTCCCAAATCCACCCCAAAACCTTCCAAACTCTACAAACTTTGTGCAAAATTCCCCAAATTTGGGTCAAAATCGGGGGTTTTTTTACCAATTCCCCCATTTTGGATCAAAGTATTTTCCCCCCAATCCCCCCAGTGTGGATCAAAATGGAATTAAACAGCTGAAGCAACCATCCCTCCCCCCATCCTCCCCCCACCTTGAGGCCACGTCAGAGTCCCCACCTCTATCAGATTCACTCCAAAACCAGATGAATTTAAACCCAAATCACCTAGATTTGTGTCAAAATGGGGTTAAAATGCTGGCACAGCCCTCCTGACAACCCCTCCCTTTGATGCCACCTCAATACCCCATTTCCACCAAATCCACACTAAAACTTTATGGAAAGGGTGAATTTTGCCCCAGATCCCCTCCGTTTGGGTCAAAATGGGGGGGTTTTTGCCCAACATCCCCCAAATTTGGATCAAAATGGGGCTCAACATCCAGGACAACCCTTCACTCACCTTGTCCCACTCAAACCCTCCCAAATGCTCAATTTGCCCTCAAACAGGGGGAAATAAACCACCAAAAATTGGGCATGATGAGGGGAAAAAACCTGAAATTTGGGGGGAAAGTGAACAAAAAGGGAAAACCCCTGAGATTTGGGGGGGAAATGGGAAAAAAAAAAAGAAATTTGGACACAAAAAGTGTTTAAAATCCAACATTTGGGAAGAAAAGGGTTAAAATCATGAAGCTTGTAGGGGAAAAGAGGGCAAAAGACACAAAACTGGGGAGGGGAAAAGAGTAAAGAATCTGAAATCTGGGCAGAAAAAATCCTCAATTTCTGCCCCATCCCCAAACAATGAGGAAAAAACAGGAATGAAGTGTCCCCAGTCGTCCCCCACTCTCCAGCCCCTCAGCTCCTGAATTCCCAGAACTCTGCAGACACAGAGTGTTTGTCCCAAAATCACTCTTTTTATACCTAAATGGCCTCGGCTACAGCCTCCTGGCATGGCTTCCTGGGGGCGGATTTGGGCCCAAACCTGCAGATTTGGGCAGATTCAGCAGAATTTCAGGATGGGAGGAGGGGCCGGGGCATGACCCACAGTTCCCGAGAATTTGGGAACTGGCAGCTGGATCCTGTCACTGATGGGACGTGACGGGAGTGGAACTCACAGGGATGTCACGGCAGGTGTGAGTGCCACAGGGATGTTGTGACAGGTGGGGTACCCTGGGCGATCCTGCCAAATTCCCTGAACTCCCAGAATCGCTGCCCCCACGGTGCCCTCTGGCCCCATGATCCCGGGGGAAGGACAGACCCAAATCCGGGATGTTTTTTACCCAAAATTAATGATCCGAGGACCCAGCGGGGAATTCCGGGGAATGGGAAATTCTGGCCCAAGTGCCTGAAAAAGCTGAAGAAAACCAGCTGGAGCCAGGGAGAGACGATGGAAAACAGGGAATTAAAGGGCTTCTGCCTTAAAATGAAGACATAAAAATGAGGAATCCCTGAACCCCACAGAGATCCACAAAAATGTCCAGAGACAGGGACCCCCCCAAACCCAGCCAGGGACCCCAAAAGCCACATGGGGATGCCCCAAAACTACCCAGGCATACTCTCAGCCCTCTGAACCCCCAAACCACAAGGTCCCTGCAGAGAGATGGGGGTCCCCGGGGCTGTTGGGGTCCCTGGAAGGGTTTGGGGTTCCTGATAAATGACACGGAGAAGAGAAATTTTCAGTTCCCCTGAAGGTGCTGGATGGAGCTTAAAGACTAACTGCAAAAAAGATGAAAGGATGTAAAGGTATGCACACAGGATCACAAGCATAGCTGGAACCAGTGGACAAATAGTTAATGAGGAATACAGTGGGGTTTTGGCAAGTTATGTAACAAGAAGCAACTGCGCATGGCCACAGAAAAAGTTCAAGGAAAGGTCACCTGTAATATGGAAGCATTCAGTGAATATGACCACCAGAGACCCCTTCGTGGTTCCTCCAGGACCATACCCTGTTGTAGTTTCACCGCACACATCAGATTAAAGGAGAAATCCCTCAGTGTGTCCTGCGCGGATAAAGAATGCCTGCTTTCTAATGCTGCAAATTGTGTTAGAAAGTTTCTTTTCCAACCAATTTTGGTATGATTCCCTTGGACGGGCTTACGGATGTAAGGGGAGCTGAGAGAGTCCTGTCGGGGCTTGGGGGTCCCTGGGAGGGTTTGGGGTTTCTAGAGGAGATGTGGGGGGTCTGTGGGGGAGACTGGGGGTCTCTGTCAGCGGGATCCCAGCTCTCTGCCACTTTCAGAGAGGGGCTCCCCACCCAGGACCTCTCAAACCACATGGGGACCCCTTCGACCCTCCTGGACCGCCAAATCCCCTCTAAGACGCCCACAACCACACCAGCCGCCGTCACCCCCCAAACCCTCTCCTGGGGATCCCCAACAACCTCCCTGGGACCCTCAAAACCATCTCAGTGAGCCCCAAACCTCCCCTGGGCATCCCTCTGTGCCTGCCCCCTGACCCGCAAACCCCTCCAAGGTTCCCCCCATTTATACTCCAGGGACTCCCTCAGTCCCTCCAGAGCCCCCAAACCCCTCCAGGGAATCCCCACATCCTCTCCAGGAACCCCAAAGCCCTCTCAGGGACCCCACCCCTCCCCCGCCGCGCTCGGCGCCGCCGCTTCCCGCCTTCCCCTTCCCCCGCCTCCCATTGGCCGCAGCGCCCGCCCGTCCCCGTCCTCAACCAATCAGCGCCCGAGCTCGGAGCGCTGGGGCGGAGCCAAGCGAGAGCGCGGGCGATGGAGCGGGTGAGGCCTGAGGGGTCTGGAGGGGACCGAGGCGGGGACGTGAGGGATCCCGGGGGGGAATTTGGGGGGTTCGAGGGGGCCCCGCGTCACTCCCCGCATCCCCCCCGCAGACGCTCAGTCTGGAGCAACGAACGGAGCGGCTGGTGCAAAGGAGGTGGGAGAGCAGCCCGGCCTCGAGTGCCCCTCGAGATCCCCAAGTGCGCCCAGGTGACCCTGGGGACCACAGTCTGCTCCCTCGTTCCCTAAGTGTTGCCCCGGACTCCAAGGGCTACCCAGACCCCCAAATACCGCCCCAGACCCCCTAAGTGCCTCCCAGTTCCCTCCCTGCCCCAGGTGATCCCCAAGAGTGCCCCGGGGACCCCCAACTACCCCACCCGATCCCAAGCGATGCCCCAGGCCCCCCATTCTGCCCGTAAGCGCGCCCCCGCAGGCCCTGAAATGCCGTCCGGGACCACCAGCCCCGCGGGGGGCAGTGCAGGGCCAGCATTTCGGGGGTCCTCCCTCCTCCCCAACCCTCTCCGCCCCCTCCAGCCAGGCCCTGCTCAGCACCCGCCCCCGCGGGCCACAAAGGGCGAAGCCCTCCGTTTGGCTCCGCCCCCTCCAGATCCACCCTCGGCGACCCCCTCGTCCAGTGGCGCTTGAGGCGGTGCCAAAGGGAGGAGCCGGCGCTGGACGCGCCCTCGGCGGGCAGGGCCCTGCCGGGCTCTGCCGCTCCCCAGGGCGCCCTGCAGGGGGTGCCACGGGGGAGGTCACATGACCCCCCCGGGCCGTGCAGGGGGCCGTGCCCTGGGGGCCACGTGATCCCCCCGGGGGTCACTGGCCAATCAGGAGGCACCTCTGCACGCCCCTGCGCCAGGGGGCGCCTTCAGCGCAGGCCGGCTCCCAGGAGCCCTTGCGGCGGGAGCCCTGTTGGAGGCCGCCCGGCTCCCGCGGGGCCCTCTGGGCAACGGGGAGCGGCCCTCTGGGTGCTCGGCAGGGGGCGCTGTACTCACAGTCACGTGACTCCCGCGAGGCCCTGTCGCCAGTCGGCCGCAGCTGCTGGGCATCTCTGCACCAGGGGGCGCCACCCTGTGGGAAGCGAGAGTCCCATGAGCCTTTGCGGCAGGAGCCATGTTGGGGGTCACCTGACTGCCTCGAGGCTCTGCGGTGTGCGCCACCTTTGCGGCCACGTGACTCCCAGGATGCCCTGCGGCCCGCAAGGGAGGCGCTTCCCGAGCCCCTGCGCCGGGGGGGGCCGGGCTTCAGGTCACGTGAGCCCCGTGAGGCGCCGCAGCCAATCAGGAGCAGTGCCCGTGATGCCCTGCAGGGGGCGCCGCTGCAGCAGCCGCTGGGTGAGAGAGCAGAGGAGCCCGCGCGGGCCAGGGGGCGTTTGTGGGTGGGGTCACCTGGGGGCCACGGGGATACTTCTTGGGACTGCAGGGCACTTGTAGGCCAGGGCAGTCACTTGTGGGGCTGCAGGGCACTTGCGGGGCTGGGGGGGGGGGGGGCAGTTCTGGGTCAGGGGTTCACTTGAGGGGCTGGGGGGACACTTGTGGGCATGGGGGTCGCTTGAGGGACTGAGGCACCACTTGTGGGTTGGGGAGGCACTTCTGGGTCAGGAAGTCACTTGTGGGGCTGGGGGAACACTTGTGGTACTGCCACCCCCTGTGACACGGAGGCCCCCCCAGGCTGTTTGGGGGACCCCCTCCTCTGGATGCTGCGATGCCACCGCCGAGCCATAAGGGGACGGCTTCGGTAGGACGCTCCCATCCCCAAGTTTTAGGGGTCTGCCCCTGCGCCTCCGCCAGGTCCCCCTAACCCCCCGTTTTGTTCTCCCTTCTCCCCCCAGGGCCATCGAGACCCTCCTGGAACCCCCACCAGGGCGCCCCCAACCCATGGTGGGTTCAATAAAGCAGTGACACCCCAAAATTGCACCAGGGAGGTGGGCAGACCCCCAAAATCCCCTCCCTTTCCTCCCCCACCTTTGGCGTTGCTCCCAATCCCCTCTCCCCCCATATGGCTCCAAGAGCATTTGGGGGATTCTGGGGGCTCAAAAGAGGGTGTTGGTCGGGTGCTGGACGTCTCTAGGGGGTCCAGGAGGGTGTGTGGGGTGTTTGCAGGGGCTCTGAGGCTGCCCAAAGGGGTTTGGGGGTGTATGGGGAGCGCCGGAAATCGGGAGTGGTTGGGAGGGGCACTGGGTGTCTATAGGGGGTCCAGAAGAGCTCTATGGGGTTGGGGGATGTCTGTGGAAGTTGTTGGGGGTCCAGGAAGGAGTTTGGGGGACCCTTGGGCTTTGGGGGGGTGGGGAGGGGGGGAGTCTTTAACTGTCCTGGGGTCTGTGGGATGTTTTGGGAGGCCCAGGAAAGGGCTGGGGGCTTTGTGGGACGAGGGGCGGACACTGTGGCGTCTGGGGGGGTTGCTGGGCGTATCGGGCAGGGGAACCCCCAAACCCGTGTGGGGCGGCTCACCTGGCTTCTTCATCTTCACGGCCAACGTGGCGCCGGGGGGTTCTGGTGTCCCCCTGCCCCGAGGGGCTGCGGGGGGTCATGGGGGGCGTCAGAAACAGCCCCCAAATCCCTCGGGCCCTGCCGCCTTCCATTGGCCGTCGCGCCCGCCCGTCCTCGCTCTGAGCCAATCGGCGCCCGAGAACGCGGCGTTGGGGGCGGTGCCCCGGTTCCGCGCCAGTTTACTCACTTCCCGGACTACAAGTCCCGAAATGCCTCGGGGCGCCGTAACGCGCCTGTAGAGCCGGGACTGCGGCTCCCGTCATGCTCCGCGGTTCCCGTCATGCTCCGCGGCCCCCGAGAGCCCGGTCGGGGCCGGGAGTGCCCCCAAGTGCTTCCCTGAGGCCGTAAGTGCCCCCAGATGTCCCCCTCCTGATCCTCAAGTGCCCTCCGCGATCCCTAAGCCTGCCCGCCCCCGGTCCCTTACTGGCCCCCCAAAATGCCCTCTATATGTCCCCTCGGACCCCCAAGTGCACTCCAGTTGCCTCCCCGACCCCTAAGTGCCCCTCCAGACCCTTAAGTGATCCCGCAAGCACCCCCAACTGCCCTCCAAGGGCCCGTCAAGCGCCCCGGGGAATCGGTGCGATGACAACGATGTGAGAAAGAGCCTGACCCTATCGCAGTATCGGCAACAGTTCAGCCTTTAATTAAAATTTGAATTAAACTGCAGTTGCCCATGTGGGGGATGGACAAGCCCCCACCTCTTCGTGCCGCTCCCATGCTCCCTCTTGGAGCCAGGGAAATTGCAGGAAAAGCATTCCTGCGTGTTGCGTACATAAAAATTTCATGGGAGTCGGGAACAATCTGTGTGGTGAGCTTCCTGGACAGGTGGAGATCAAATCCTGCCACGTGAAGGAGAGGTTGAGAGGACTTTGGGGACCTGCAGTATACATTCTATAGCCCCGCCCCCAAAACCCCAGAGACCCCCACCATCCCCTACATACTCCCCAAACTCCCCACTAGACCCCAAATACCCTTGGAGTCCCCTCAAAATACCCCAGAGACCCCCCCCCCTCCGAACACCCTATAAACCGTCAGGGCCCTCCCAAACTCCCTCTAAAACCCCCTGAGGCCCCCTGAAACAACCCATAGATCTGCCCAAATGCCCAGCACTCCCCCGAGCCCCCCAAAAAGGGGCTACCCCAGATGGCCACAGCTAGGCAGGGACTGCCTGAGCCAGTTTTTGGGCTGATATGTATGTAGGTAGGGGACAGGATGGAGGGTGAGGGTTTTCACCTGCCAGAGGGCAAGGGTTAGATGGGATATTGGGAAGAAATTCCTCCCTGTGAGCGTGGTGACACCCTGGCACAGGGTGCCCAGAGAAGCTGTGGCTGCTCCATCCCTGGAAGTGTCCAAGGCCAGGTTGGACAGGGCTTGGAGCAACTTGGGATGGTGGAAGGTGTCCCTGCCATGGCAGGGGGTGCATTGAGATGACCTTTGAAGTCCCTTCCAACCCAAACCAGCCTGGCATGCTAAAACTGGTGGAGGTTTGGGGTGGGTGACCTTGGCTGACCCCGGGCGCCCCCCTCCAGGCTGCTCCATCACTCACGCTTCAGGAAGAGACAGGAAAGAGAAAACCTGATGAAAAAGCTCCTGGGGGAAATGGGTTGGAGGGGTGTCAGTCCTCAGGAGCTGCTCCAGGTCCCTTTCCATGGGGTGAGTCCCTCAGGTGGAGGCACTTGGGGCACAGAGGCAGCATCTGCCTCACTCTGTTCTTCTCCAGGGCTGCAGGGGAATCTCTGCTCTGGCACCTGCAGCACCTCCTCACCTGGGGATCTGCTCGGGGAGGAGAGACAACAGCAGTGAAAGGGACTTGGCACCAAAGGAGGCATCAGCAGAGCAAGAAACATTTCCCAAGCTCTAGCTGGTGTCAGGTGAACTCAGACGAGAGATCAGGTGGGTTTGGTTTTAACCAGAAAGTGGAATTTAAGAGTAAATCATGGATTTCCTCCTGTGTCAGGGAATTCTCTGGAACATGGATTTGCTGCTTTAAAATGTTGGTTTACTTTCCATAATTCATCTGGGCTGTGTTATGCAAGAGGTCAGTGTTTCACCTTTTATAAATAAAGAGCTGATGGTGATGATGATGATGATGATACTTATTTAGGCTCCCTTGCAGCACATCTGCAAGGCAGGGACTTTGCTCTCAAGACTTCAATGATGCAGAATTTACCCTTCCTTTGCTCACAATTTTCCCTCTGCTGAGCTATTCCCAGTGACCATCACCAAATCCCACATGACCAGAGTCTTGATTGCACCAAAATTAAATTAAACTGAATGTTATTTTTCTTAAGGATTTTAAGATTTATAAATCCCCTGTTCTAGAGTGATACGGGTGTGGCAGGCAAGACTTGGAGGGTTTAGAGATAAAAGCAGCATTTTTTGTATGTTTTTTATTAAAAATAAAGTATTTTTACTCAGCCATGGCAGGTTCTCTCCTGGCAGCTGCTGCAGGGTTTCGGGGATGGAATCTGGGGACATCCAGCAGGTCCTGAGACCTCATTTTTCTCTAAGTGTGGATTCTGAAACGGCAAAGGAAAAGTATGAGGAAACTTTAGAAGCTGAGCAAAACTACCCAAAATGTGGCCTGAGGCCCTTGCCTGTGTTTTGGGCAGTTAAAGAATAGTTGCAATTAAGGGCCTCTGGAGATCAGCCAACAAAATGTCCTGGTCTTGCACAATCTCCTCACCCTGGAATGTTTGGGGTTGGGGAGGTGAAACCTAATTTGTGTCCCTGAAGGGATGGATGGAATTTTGCTCTGGGTTTGAGTTGGGAGGAAACAGAACTGGGAGCGTTGGATTGCTCTCAGCTGTTTTTTTTGTCTCCCAGCCCTGTGGGATGTGGCAGGACAAGTGAGGCTCCTCCCTGCCCACCTCTCCCACCTCCTGAGTCCTTCCTAAGGGCTGCCAAGGGAGCCTGCACCCACTTCACTCCCCTCGTCCATCCAGGAATTGTCTTGTTGTGAAAGGCAATCAGATCAGTTCTGTGATGAAATTTTACGGAGTCCAGTGGGGAACCTTCTTCCTGCCTTCCTCCCTGCTTATCTCATGCTCCTTTTCCTCTATTCTCTGTTGCTCTGTCCTGCTCCCTGTGCCATCGCTCCTCCCTGTGACAGGCAGAATTTCCTTTCCACCAGTTGTCCATATTCCATCATCACTTGTGAGTTGTTCCTGCACAGAATCACAAAATCAGTTAGATTGGAAGAGACTAGTAGGTCATCTGGTCCAACCTCGCTGCTCAGGCAGAATCATCCTGGCGCACATGGCACAGGATTGTGTCCAGACCTACAGTCCCCTGTAGATCCAGATGAGGTTCAGTGTGCACAAACCATGTGGTGGAAGTTCCTACTGAGCTGCCATCGCCATATACCAACTCACTGGCAGTGATGTTGTGGAAAGGAGGAGAACAAAGAGTAGATAATTTGGTTACCAAACTCTGGCAATGTGAAGAAAGTACCGCTTCCACCTATGAACCTGCATCTTGTCTGTGGAAAGGACCTCCAGCAATTTAAAGAAGTGCCCCATGCCCCACCAGTACAGACCAGAGTCTATGGGGAACAAGTGCCTCCTGCCCAAGAGAGAGGAGGCACACCACGAGGTTACCTGTGGTTTTACCTGCCTGACCATGGTGAAGACATGAAGAGGTGGGATGGAAAACCCACCTCTGCCTTGGCAGCACGGGTATGTGAATTGACAGGAAAAATTAACCACCACAGAAAACTCCTCAAGGAAAAATGGCACTCCAGTTTCCAGTGGGCAAGTCCTCAGGCAGAATTGAAGGGCTGATGTTACTTCTGATCCTCCTGAAGGGACCTCCAGGTCATGTTTACAAGCACTGACCAATGAGTACTGTGACCAGAACTAGAGGGGTCCTGGCTCCAGCCAGGTGTGGAAAAAGGACAGCGGGATCTCTTGGACTGTGTGGATCCATGGCCTGGCACAGCAGGGCCCCAGGAGCACAAGGCTTTACTTGACACTGGTGCCGTCAAGATATGTAGGGGCAGAATCCATCTCTGTTTCTGGGATGACGGGGGATCCCAACAGGGACTGTACTGGAAGCTGAAGTGCTCCTGACTGGGAATGAAGGGCAAAAACACTCCACTGTGATTGGCCTAGACGCTCCATGTATCCTTGGCATAGATCACCTCATAGAGGTATTTCAAGGACCCAAAAGGACATCACTGGGCTTTGGGAGAGCTGCTGTGGAATTAGACAGAAGAAATTAAGACAGCTGAATCCCTTGCTTGGTCTTTCAGAGGACCCTTCTGCTGTGGGACTTCTGAGGGTTGAAGAACAGCAGGTACCAATGGCCAGCACAAGTGTCCCATTGGCAACATGGCACCGACTGGGACTTCAGGACCCCATCCATGAGATGATCCATGAACTGGAGGGCTGGGCGTGCTCAGCAGGACTCGCTTGCCCATCAGTAGCCCCACATGGCCCATGCCTGAGTCCAGCGGAGAGTGAACACTGACAGTGGACTGTCATGGCCTGAACAAAGTCACACTGTCACTGAGTGCTGCCATGCTGGACATGCTGGAACTTCAGTGTGAGCTGGAGTCCAAGTGCCACCATTGCATTGCCAATGCGTTCTTCTCCATTCCTCTGTTAGCAGATTCCCAGCCCTGGGGTCCCTGTTTGGGCCCCCAGCCCTGAGGCTGCCCCAGGTGGGGCCTTGGCCTCCCTGTGGGCCCCTGTCCACACAGGTGGGTTTGGTGGCCACCTTGATTAGTGCCACCCTCAGCTCCAGGGGGTCCCTGGGGGTCCCTGGTGAGGGGGAGCAGGGGCTGATGGAGCTCTGTGCCCAGTCACATGGGGAGGATGTCCCACTTTCAGGGGGTGCTCAATCTTACAGGAAGGGTGGTGTCCAGTCCAGTGATGGGTCCCCCAATGCCATGGAAGGAGGGGGTGTGTGTCCCCCAATGCCATGGAAGGAGGGGGTGTGTGTCCCAATCCCATGGAGAGGATTTCAGTTCCAAGAAGGTAAACCAGTTACATGTGGGGGCCTCAAGGCCATTAACTGGAGCAGGGGGGTCCCAATCCCATGCAGAGGGGCCCAGATCCCTGGGTGGGGTCTCATTCCATGAAGGGGGATAGTGTCCTCTGTCCCATTGGCAGGGTCCCAAAAATGAAGGGGAGGAAGTATGCTCTTGCCCCATCCTGTTTGCCACACTGTTGGGGTCCCCCCCTGTATTCAGGGTCTTCCCTCCCTCTATTTTTTTGTCTCCCAGAGGAACACGGGGCCACTAGAGGAATGTCCCAGCTGGCCAGGAAGAGTCCAGGCACCTCCTGCCACAGGGCATGGACATTGGGAGGTGTGGGGGTAGGGTGGAGATGTGGGGGGCACACAGGGGACATTGGGAACACATGGGAGACATGAGGACATTGGGGGATACATGGGGGGACAGGTGGGACATGAGGGACACTGGGACACGTGTGTACATGAGGGAGATGGGGGAACATGGGGACATGTTCAGGGGTGGCAATGAGGGTACCGTGTCCATGGGGAGGGGCGGTGTTGGAAATGATACAACTTGTAAAATTTTAAATTAACTTTAGTCAGGGGTTTTGTTCGTCTTTGCCCGGGGGAAGGGAATGGAAGTTTCTTTTCAAGAGAATCTTCCCTGGGCAAGGCCTGATGAGCTTGACATCTCAATGGACTGGGAGCTGCCAGAGGATGCACAAGAGATAAGTGACCATTAACAAACATCTTTCCTGATGTGTCAGAGACACCTGGTCTGGGGAAAGGTCAATAAGAGAACAACGAATGAGGACCTAATTAGCATTGAAGGCAAACTGATCAATAACCAATAGGAAACCAATACTAAGACTGTTACACTAACTGTGTAACTTGGGACCAATGAACAATGAACCAATGAATTTCTCTGGGTTTTTATTGTGTAAGTATGTGAAAAATCTAGTAAAGAGCCACGTGTGATGGAAGGATTTTCTCTGCACAACCCAGGCAATGTGTGGATGAAATTATTTCTGTTGCACATTGGGGCCAGAACAACATCCTGGCCAGAGTAAAGTAATATCTTCATTCTCTAACACTAAAAATGTTTTTGTTTTTCCTGCAGTTTTGGTGACAGCAGGACAGTGCCTCCATGTCCCTCCATATCCCCCCACATCACTTGTGTGTGCTTTTCCCCCAGATGGATTTTGTGGACATCTGCAACCCTCAACTGACCCCCACTGGCCACAGGGAGGCACTGGGAGCTACTGGGACTATGCTGGGAGCAACTGGAAGATACTGGAACCATGGTGGGGGTATTGGGATCACTACTGGGGTAACCAGGATCATACAGGGGACAACTGGAACCATGCTGGGGTGTGACAGGGAGTAAGGGGAATCACACTGGGGGTGAATGGGAGGAACTGGGACCATGCTGGGATCCTAGTGGTATCATACTGGGAATGACTAGGATCATACGGGGAATGACTGGAACCGTACTGGAGGTGATTGGCAGCCACTGAGACCAGGGCCAGAAGGATCCAGGGAACTCCAAGTCTTTGTGCTGAGATGGCCCTGGAACAGATCCCCTGGGGGGAACCCATGGCACGGACAGGAAAAGCAGGGCATTGGGAACAGCCAGGGCTTGGGAAAGGCAGGTCCTGCCTTTCCTGACTCACCTGATCTCCTGCTGTGCCCAGGTGGCCCTGATGGGTGTTGGACATGTGTGGGTGTGTCTGCCTGAAGCTCAGCGAAGACTTTGGCACTGCCTCTATCTCCCTGCATCTCTTGGAGCACCTGCGGCTCCCGGCTGGGACAGGTGCTTCTCACTGGGAACACCTGGATGGTGGCCAGGCCAAGGACGGGTGGGAATGGGGCCACAACCAGGTGGGACTGGGCACTGCTGGGGTTCCCCAGGGCTCAGTGTTGGGGCTGGTCCTGTTCAACATCTTCATCTGTGACCTGGATAAGGGGATTGAGGGCACCCTCAGGACGTTCACAGATCACACCAGCTTGGGTGGAAGTGTGGATCTGCTGGAGGGCAGGAAGCTCTGCAGAGGGATCAGGACAGGCTGGATCAATGGGCCAAGGATAATGGTGTGAGGGTCAACAAGGCCAAGTGCTGGGTCATGACAACCCCATGGAACGCTCCAGGCTGGGGAAGGAATGGCTTGAGAGCTGCTCATCAGGAAGGAATTTGGGGCTGCTGGTTGGCAGCCAGCTGGATTTGAGCCAGCCCAGTTGGGAAGAAGGCCATTGGCACCTGGCCTGTATCAGCCATAGTGTGGTCAGCAGGACCAGGGCAGTGATTAGAGGCCCCACCTCGAGTCCTGTGTCCTGTTCTGGCCCCTCACTGCAAGAGAGACATTGAGAGGCTGAAGCATATCCAGGGAAGGGAATGGAGCTGGGAAGGGGCTGGAGCACCCGGAGCGGCTGAGGGAGCTGGGAAAGGGGCTGAGCCTGGAGCAAAGAAGGCTCAGGGGGGCCCTTCTGGCTCTGCACAACTCCCTGACAGGAGGGGGCAGCCAGGGGGGTCGGGCTCTGCTCCCAGGGAACAGGGACAGGACAAGAGGAAATGGCCTGAAGCTGTGGCAGGGGAGGTTCGGGTTGGACATCAGGAGGAATTTCCTCAAGGAAAGGGTTGTCAGGCATTGGAAGAGGCTGCCCAGGGAGGTGGTCGAGTACCCATCCCTGGAGGTGTTCAAGGAACAACTAGACATGGCACTCAGTGTGATGGTCAAATCATAAAGTGGAAGTTGGTCAGAGGTTGGACTCAGTCTTGGAGGGATTTTCCAGCCTCAGTGATTCAGTGAAATGGGTGTGTGGTGGCCCACTGGGAGGACTGGGAGGAACTGGAAGATCTGGGGGGACAACTGGGATGTCTAGTGTTGGAAACTGGGAGGTTTGATGGTGTCAAATGGGGGGTGTGATGGCCCACTGGGAAAACTGGGGGTAAACTGGGCAGTCTGTAAGGCAATGTCCCCAAGACACCCCAAAGCCCACCTGGGTCACCATGGGTTCACTAACCCCCCAATCTGCTTCTCCTAATGGATTTCATGGACACTTGTAACCCTCAACTGACCCCGACCGGGTACTGGGAGGCACAGGGAGCTACTGGGACCATATTGGGAGCCAACGGAAGACACACTGGAAGCAGATGGAAGATGCTGGAACCATGTTGGGATACTGGGATCACAGCTGGGGCAACTAGGATCATACAGGGGACAACTGGAACCATGCTGGGTTCATACTGGGAGTGTCTGGAACCGCACTGGGGCCAACTGGTATCATAGTGGGAGTGACTGGGATCATAGTGGGATCATTCTAGTAGTGACAGGAATTGACTGGGACCATTGGAGGGTGTGACTGTGAGTTGTTGTGATCATACTGGACTCACACTGGGAGTGACTGGAAAGCACTAGGATCATATTGGGGGGCACTGGAATCATACTGGGATGAAACTGGGATCATTCTGGGAGTAACTGGAACCATGCAGATGACCGGGAGCAACGGGAACCATGCTGGGAGTGACTGGGATCACACTGGGACGATTACACGGACCCTACAGGGGTCACACTGGGACGGTAACTGAGACTACCCTGGGAGCGCCAAGGCGCGGGGTGCCCGGGGCGGGGCCATGCAGATTTATGCTAATGAGAACCATCGAGTCGCGGAGTCCGGCGGCGCAGAGCGGTCGCGGGCAGCGCGGGAGGAAGTGACGTCACGAGCAGCGCGGCGCGGCGGGAGGTTTGAACGCGCGGGGCGGCGGCGGGTCCCGGGCCGGCGTGACGCCGGGGAGCGGGAGGGGGGGGCTGGGGGGATCCGGGAGTGGCGGGGGGGCCCCGGACACCTGGGTCCGCCCTGACCCCCCCCTTCCCCGCCAGCCGGCTCCCCTCCAGCCCCGCCGGACGCCTGGACTTGCCCTGACCCCGCGTTGGGCTCGGCCTCGCCATGCCCCGCCCCAAGCCCACCCCCCGACGGCGCGGCCGCCCCCAGCCCCCCATCGCCCCGGCCGCGGGCACGCAGTGAGTGAGGGGTGGGGGACTCCCCTTATAGACACCCGCTATGGACCTCCCACATCGAGCCCTCTTTTAGGCCCCCCTCCAGAGCACTCCTATGGACCCCAGTATAGAACTGCCCTTAGGGACCCTCCCCCCGTTATTCTCCCCCGCCCGCAACCTGTGCCCTATATACCCCTATAGGCCTCCGTCACCTATAGTCACCCCACACTCCCTCTCCCCTATACCCTATTCCCTATAACCCCCCCATACTCCCTGTCCCCTATAGCTCCCCTATATCGGCCATCCCCTGTAGCCCCTATAGATCCCTCATACCCCCGATGTCCCCCCAGACCTTATAGATCCCTTATACCCCCCACAGCTTTCCCCTGTCCCCCCAGCTCCTATAGACCCCCACAGATCCCCTATAGCCCTCTGTATCCTCACAGGCCCTATAGATCTCCTATACCCCCCATGTTCCCTCAGAGGCCCCCATCTGTGCCCCTCTAGGCCAAATAGATCCCCTAAAGCCCCCACAGACCCCATCTAATGTCCCCCAGGGCGCCGCCCGGGTCAGCGAGCACTGCAGGAGATCCGCAGGTACCAGAGCAGCACCCGCCTGCTGCTGCGCCTGGCCCTTCGCCCGCCTGGTGAGAACCCCCACATCCCAGAATGAAAACTCCTGCACCCCAAAATCCCCGGACACCCCCATTTCCCCCACAGAACCTTCCCAACATCCTCCATGGGCTCCCCTGGGACCCCACAGATTCTCTCAGATACCCATAAAATCTACTTTGGGACCCCCAAATCCCTCCATGACCCCCCTAAATCCACCCCAGGACCTCCCATTATCTGGGGTCTCCCAAACCCCTCTGGATCCCCTCTCCTGGGATCCCCAAATCCACCCTGGGAGACCCCAGATCAACCCTCTTGGACCCTGCAACCTCTCCCAGAGCCTTCAAACCCTCCCTGGGACCCTTCAGCTCCTCACAGGACTCCCCCAGTTACCCACTGGGACCCCTCAAACAACCCCTTCAAATCCAACCCCCAAATCTGACCTGGGACCCCTGAAATCCAACCTGGAACCCTCCAGTTTCCCCTTGGACCCCGCCCCAAACACCCACTGGGACTGTCCAACCCCCTCCAGACCTACCAGGTTCCAGAGCCCCGTATCACCCTCTGGGGCCCCTCAGGACCACCCCCTTCCCCCAGGGCCCCCGTCAACCCTGTTCCAGCCCTCCCCATGTCCTTGTCCCCCCATCCTCATGACACGGTGGCCCTGTCCTCCCCCAACATCCTTGCATGTCCCCCAATGTCGTTTTGTCCTTCCAGACATCCTTGTGTCCCCCCACCCTCAGGGGCTGCATGGATTGTGTGTTCCCTGTGCCCCTTCCCCCGTGCTGGCACTGTCCCCCCTGTCCCATCGGGGTGTCCTCAGGGGAGTGTCCCCATGTTCCCATGCCCAAGGGTGTTCCCAAGATGTTCCCAATGTGGTGCTTCCCCCTGCCCCGCACCTGGGGTCTCCGCAGGGTGTCCCCATCATCCCCAGTCCCCAGGATATCCCCAGGTGTTCCTGTCCCTGGGGTGTCCCCAAAGTGTTGCCAGGGTGACAACAAGGGTGTCCCCAGCTCCTGGGGATGTCCCCAGGACAGTGTCCCCATGTCTCCAGGGTGTTGCCAGGGTGGTGGCCCCAGCCTGGGGTGTCCTCATGTCCCGCATATTCCCTCCATGTTGTCCCCATGTCCCCCCACTCCCTGTGACCCCAATGCCCCCATGTGACCCCCTCCCTGCCCCAGGTGCGGGAGCTCTGCCTGCTCTTCACCCGGGGGGTCGATTACCGCTGGCAGCGCATGGCCCTGCTGGCACTGCAGGAGGTAGGGGTCAGGGGCCCAGGCGTGGTGGTAAGGGCCACAGAGGGGCTGGAGGAGTCCTCTGGGTGCTGCAGGGGTGTCCAGGGAGCTTAAGGGGTGGGGAGGGGTCCCAGGGGGCTGTGGGGGATCTCATGGGTGCTGTGAAGGTTTCCATGGGCGCTGGGGAAGGGGTTCTGTGGGTGCTGCAGGAGGGGCTGGGGTGCCTCTGGGGGGCTGGGGAAGTCCAGGAAGCTCTCTGGGTGCTTGGATGGGGCTGAGAGGTTTGCCGGGGGGGGTCTGATGTGTGCTGAGGGGGAGTCTAGGAGGGTCTCCATGGGGTGGGGGGACCTATGGGTTCTGGGACAGAGTTCCTTGGATGTTGAGAGGGTCTCTGGGAGACCTCGGGGTGCTGGGGGGGGTCCCTTATCCCCGGGATCTGTTGGGGAATGGGGGTGGGTCACTGGGTGTTGGTCCCCCCTCACACATTTAGAAGCACAGGGTGTTTCGGTCCCCCCAGTCCACCGTGGGTGGTTTTGGAGGGATCCTGCCCTCTGGGGGTGTGTTTTGGGGGTCGCTGCCCCGGGGCTGTGGGGGTTGGGGCATGCTGGGGGTTTTGGGGAACCATCTCAGGTTTTGGGATGCAGGCAGCAGAGGCCTTCACTGTGCGGCTGCTGGAGGACGCGTACCTGTGCTCGCTGCATGCCCGCCGAGTCACCCTGTTCCCCAAGGATCTGCAGCTGGCCCGGCGCCTGCGGGGCCTCGAGGGGGGGGGCATCTGAAGGGGGACCCCCTGAACCCCTGTACAGAGACCCACTCCCTGGGACCCCTGTACCAGGACCCCCACCCTGGCGCTCTCTCCTGACAATCTCACGTCCCTAATCTTACTGGGAGCTCCTATGGGACCATCATGCTGGCAACCCCCATGAAGTCCCCCACGCTGGGGCCCTGTCCTTACATGCCTAATAAGTTTTGGGATCCCCCTCCCCAAGACCCCCCATGGCGGCCCACTCCACAGACTCCCCCCTATTGGACCCCCACCTCAGGATGCCCAACAACCCCTCCAGGGACCCATCCCAGGGTGGAGGTCCCATTCCTTACTCCAGCACCCGTCAGATTATTGAGGACCCCAACCCATGATCCCCCTGGGACCCCCTCACCAGAATGCCACCCCCAGGGGAACCTATCTGGGACCTCCACCCTATTGGGGACCCTCCCAGTTCTGCCGCACCCCAATAAATGAACTAATTAAATTTTTTAACCCCTTAGTGCTGTTGACAGGGAGGATGGAAGGGATTTGGGGGTGAGGCACCCCAGCAGGGGACTCTGGAGGGGAGAAGAACTCACAGGGAGGGGGGCTCTGGGGGTATTTTGGGTGAGGGCATCCCCCCAGGATGGGGACCAGGAAGGTCTTGGAGCCTAAGGGGTCCCATTTATAGTGGTGGGGGGGGTGGGTCACCTAGGCAGCAGCGCTTAGGGGGTTCGCTTTATGAGCGGAGTCACGGCTTTTGGGGCAGCGTTTAGGGGTGGTTTGAAAGTGGGTAGGGCTGCCTGCGGGGGGTGGGGCTTAGAACCCACCATTAACAGCGGAGCAGCCCCTGAGGTTGCACCCACCCATGGGCGGAGTTCTGGGGGTGGGGCTTCAACAGGGTCCCCTCTATGGGGCAGGGCTGAGGGGCCCCCTTAGAGGGCTGCAGGGAGCGCGGCTAGCGGGGGCTCTGGGCACTGCCAGGCTGCTGGTGCGGCTGCTGGTGCGCTGCTGGTGCCGCTGCTGGTGCCGCTGCTGGTGCGCTGCTGTGTTCCCGCTGCTGGTGCGGCTGTTCCGCTGTTGCGCTGCTGTGCCCTGCCGCTGCTGTTCCCGCTGCTGTTCCGCTGCTGGTGCCGCTGCTGTTCCCGGTGCTGTTCCCGCTTCTGTTCCCGGTGCCGCTGCTGTTCCCGCTGCTGTTCCCGCTGCTGGTGCGCTGTGGTGCTGCTGTTCCCTGCTGTTCGCTGCTGTTCGCTGCCGCTGCTGTTCCCGCTGCTGTTGCCGCTGCTGGTGCCGCTGTTCCCGCTGCTGTTCCCGCTGCTGGTGCCGCTGCTGGTGCCGCTGCTGTTCCCGCTACTGGTGCCGCTGCTGGTGCCGCTGTTCCCTACTGTTCCCTGCTGTTCCCGGTGCCGCTGCTGGTGCCGCTGCTGTTCCCGCTGCTGGTGCCGCTGGTGGTGCCGCTGCTGTTCCCGCTGCTGTTCCCGCTGCCACTGCTGTTCCCGCTGCTGTTGCCGCTGCTGTTCCCGGTGCCGCTGCTGTTGCCGCTGCTGTTGCCGCTGCTGTTTGCCGCTGCCACTGCTGTGCCGCTGCTGTTCCCGGTGCTGTTCCCGGTGCCGCTGCTGTTCCCGGTGCTGTTCCCGCTGCCACTGCTGTTCCCGCTGCTGTTGCCGCTGCTGTTCCCGGTGCCGCTGCTGTTCCCGGTGCCGCTGCTGTTGCCGCTGCTGTTCCCGGTGCCGCTGCTGTTCCCGCTGCTGGTGCCGCTGCTGTTCCCAGTGCTGTTGCCGCTGCTGTTCCCGCTGCTGTTCCCGCTGCCGCTGCTGTTCCCGGTACCGCTGCTGTTGCCGCTGCTGGTGCGGCTGCTGTTCCCGCTGCTGTTCCCGCTGCTGTTCCCACTGCTGTTCCTGGTGCTGTTGCCGCTGCTGTTCCCGCTGCCGTTCCCGCTGCCGCTGCTGTTCCCGGTGCCGCTGCTGTTCCGGTGCCGCTGCTGTTCCCGCTGCTGTTCCCGGTGCCGCTGCTGATGCCGCTGCTGTTCCCCGCTGCTGCCGCTCGCGGCGCTGCTGAGCGGGGCGGGGCCCGCGGGGGCGCTGCACGGCAGGGGGCGCTGCAGCCCGGCCGGTGCTGCGCCTGAGGGGTGCAGGAAGGACCCCAGAACGGACCCTCCCAGCCCCAGCTCTGCCCTGGAACCCCAAATCCCCCCACTTCTTCATGCCTTGGAGACCCCTCCCGAACTTCAGAACCCTCCACAAACTCACAAAACCTACCCTGGAACCCCAAATCCCCTCAAACCTGCCCATCCTGAAGGACAATAAAAAATTATTTTACAAATACATTAATGGCAAAAGAAAGGGTAAAAACAAGCTCAGTTCACTACTGGATGCAGAAGGGAATTTAGTGATTACAGATGAGGAGAAGGCAGAGGTCTTTAACCCCCTTCTTTGCCTCGGTCTTTATCAAAAGGACAGCTTGTCCTCAGGACAACTGTCCTCCTGGGCTGGTAGATGGTGTCAGGGAGCAGGACGGTCCCTGTTATCCAGGAGGAGGCAGTCATAGAACTGCTGAGCTACTTGGGTGTTCATAAATCTATGGGACCAGATGGGATCCATGCCAGGGTGATGAGGGAGCTGGCAGATGAGCTTGCAAAGCCGCTCTCCATCGTTTACCAACAGTCCTGGCTCACTGGTGAGGTTCCAGCTGACTGGAAGCTGGCCAGTGTGACAGCCATTTGCAAGAAGGGTAGGAAGGAGATCCTGGGAATTACAGGCCAGTCAGTCTGACCTCGGTACCTGACAAGGTAATGGAACAGTTTATTTTGAGTGCTATCACACAGCACCTACAGAATGGCCGGGGGATCAGACCCAGCCAGCGTGGGTTTAGGAGGGGTAGGTCGTGTTCGACCAACCTGATCTCCTTCTATGACCAGGTGACTGGTGACACCTGGTGGGTGCAGGAAAGGCTGTGGACGTTGTCTGTTTGGACTTCAGCAAGGCCTTTGACACTGTCTCCCACAGCATACTCCTGGAAAAGCTGCAGCCCATGGTTTGGACAGGAGCACTCTTTGCTGGGTTAAGAACTGTCTGGATGGCTGGGCCCAGAGAGTGCTGGTGAACGGTGCTGCATCCAGTTGGTGGCCAGTCACCAGTGGTGTCCCTCAGGGGTCTGTGCTGGGCCAGTTTTGTTTAATATTTTCATTGATGATCTGGATGAGGGCATTGAGTCCACCACCAGCAAGCAAATCTGCAGATGACACCAAGCTGGGTGCCAGTGTGGATCTGCTGGAGGGTAGGAGGGCTCTGCACAGGGACCTGCACAGGCTGCATCCAGGGCCCAAATCCAACCATGGGAGGTTCAACAAGACCAAG
This sequence comes from Corvus cornix cornix, assembly GCF_000738735.6. Lineage (NCBI taxonomy): Eukaryota > Metazoa > Chordata > Aves > Passeriformes > Corvidae > Corvus > Corvus cornix. The sequence continues at coordinate 34,050 of NW_024108683.1, forward strand.
TGCCAGGTCCTGCACTTTGGCCACAACAACCCCTGCAGCGCTACAGGCTGGGACAGTGGCTGGACAGTGGCCAGGCAGAAAGGGACCTGGGGGCACTGATGGACAGCAGGCTGGACATGAGGCAGCAGTGTGCCCACGTGGCCAAGAAGGCCAATGGCTCCTGGCCTGGATCAGGAATGGAGTGGCCAGCAGGACCAGGGCAGGGATTCTTCCCCTGGGCTGGGCACTGCTGAGGCCGCACCTCGAGTGCTGTGTCCAGTTCTGGGCCCCCAATTTAGGAAGGACATTGAGGGGCTGGAGCGTGTCCAGAGAAGGGCAACAAGGCTGGTGAGGGGTCTGGAACACAAGTGCTGTGAGGAGCGGCTGAGGGAGCTGGGGTTGTTTATCCTGGAGAAGAGGAGGCTCAGAGGTGACCTTATCACTCTCTACTGCTTCCTGAAAGGTGGTTGTAGTCAGGCTGGGGTTGGTCTCTTTTTCCAGGCAACAACTGATAGCACAAGAAGACACAGTCTGGAGCTGCGCCAAGGGAAATATAGGTTGGATATTAGGAAGAAGTTTTTAACTGAAAGAGTGATAAAGTTCTGGAATCATCTGCCCGGGGAGGTGGTGGAGTCACTATCCCTGGATGTGTTTAAAAAAAGACTGGATGTGGCACTCAGTGCCATGGTTTAGTTGAGGTGGTGTTAGGGCATGGGTTGGACTCGGTGAACTTGAAGGTCTCTTCCAACCCAGTGATTCTGTGATTCTGTGTGATTCTGTGATCCCTGCCATCCCTGGGGTACCCTCTGAGCCCCCCAAACCTCAGGGACCCCAAATATCCTCCCTAAAATCTCTGCCCAACCCCCCCCCCCCACACACCTTGTTTGGGATATCCCCAGCTTTGGGGTCCCCTCAGCCCTTTTTTCCCCAGATGTGCTGGTGCTGAGCTTGGTCGGGAATACTTTTGTTACGGAACCTTCAAAGAAAGTTAACAGCTCAAATTGTGGACGGGATGGAAAATTGCTTTGACTAAAGCCCACTCTAACAACCCTATTAGCAGCAGTACATCTGATGATGAGGAAATCACATTACGACCCCTAATTAAAGATGAAACCTTTGATGATGGTCATGGTCTGCAAACTGTTACTAAAACAGTGTGGTACACAGCAGCCAAGACAGCAAAGTTCCAGGAAAAGTATAGCAGACTTTCATGGGAATCAGAAACTGGATATGTTTAGAGAGTATCTCTGGCAGGGGTTGATTGAATCATTTGTCAGAAGCAGAGGCCCAAGGCTTCTGGGGGCCAGAAGTATTTTTAGTGGTGGGTGACCAGAGAAAACTGTGGTCTTTAACTCAGAGTGCTGCCTGTTGGGTAGGAGGTTGGATCTATCAGAGAGGGGTGATTTGCTTAGGATTGAGACCCGACCATAGATCATGGGACAGAGAGTGTACAGAAAGCAGCATGATGCAACTGATGCAACAGAAAGCAACTGATGAATGACAGATGTTCCAGGACAGACCTCACCTACGTCACTGGTTATCCAAGTATGTGGCTCCCATAGTTAGAGGTTTGCTGGATGTGATAAAACACTGTGGCAGAATTACAGGATTGCTTGAGGCAAGTATTAACCCTGCAGAGAGGAAGGCAAGGGAAAAGACCCTTAATGTGGGGAGAGAGATCTTAGGGGCTAATTAGCTACGGCAGAAGGATGGGTTTCACTGAACAACTAGTAAACAGAACAACAATCAGGAGATTGGAATCGCAGCAAGGAAGTGGACTGCCCAAAAGGGAGCAGCAAGGTCCCAGTGTCTGATGGAGTGCGGTTGTGAGCAAAGGGCTTGCAGAAAGGAATTTCTCAGAAAGTGATAAATTATCCAGTGCTGTTCTGGAGAATGTAGTACAGTGCCTGGGGAAAAGGAAAGTTGCACTCCCTTTTCACAGGCAGGATAAAGATGTTGATGTGGGAGCTGGAGATCCTGAGAGACCGACCTATCATTACTATGGCCCCATTGTTAATTGGAGTCTTAGAAACAACTTTCGCCATCCTCAGTAAGTGAGCTGGGGGTTGGCGGCTGCAAACATTTAAGGAGGCTCACCAAAAATAAGACTGATGCAGAAAAAGAGGTATCAAAGTCATCACTTGCTTCTGAGATGGAGACAGGAGAAAAACTCAGAATCCAAGCTGATAAACTTGTGACTGAGAAAGATCATCTTAGGACCCTACTTGCTTCAGCAAACTGTAAGGAAAGACAATTATTCGAGAATTTGAATAGGGAAAACTATAGAAGAGAGAAACGATCTGAGAGAGGGAATAGGAAGAAAGCAGCTGAATTCTCTGTTATTGAGAATTGAACAGTTGCAGAAACAGTTACAGGAATAAAAGGAGAAAAGATGAAAAGGCAGAGGTGATGCTTAAGTAAGCTACCAATTCACCCTGTGTTGTACAGAGTCCATTCAGGTGGCTGATTTGCAAAAGCATTCCAGGCACAGGCCAAGTGAGACTGAAATCCAACAAGTGGAACCCTATCAATACATACATACTAATGACCCATACATCCAGATTCCAGTTGGTTCTTGTCAACAATTAATTACGTTTCTAATAGATACAGGAGCACAACACTCAGTACTAACAAAGCAGGATGCCAAGAAGCTGGGTGTATGACTCAGATGCCAAGAGTTAAAATCACTGAAGTAAACGGAGCAAATGTTATCTGCCAAGCTGCTAAGGTAATTTATGGCTCCTGGATGAGAAGTGGATATTGGCTACTTGCTTTGCAATCAAACATCACAATGAAAATATTTGGCGTTTTGATGTTCTGAACGAACAAATCTGTTGTCTGCCTGACGGTAGTGTGTCAGTGTTGATGTCTGAACATTAACCTGAACCCTAAAAGGAGTCCAGAGACTGTGCTCACTCACATGGCACCTGCACTCCCTGATCCAAGGACTGCTAGTGTATTCCAGTGCTGGATTTTTGCTGCAGGGAGAAGTGGAATTTCTTAAGTTCTGGCCGATTTGGCCCCACTACCAGTTGAGGTACCCAATACTGCAAACCTAACAGCCACAATACAAGCACCCATGTGCTTGAGCATTGATGGGGTGGTGACAGATTTAGAGGAAAAAAGGTACTATCACTCAGTCACACTCCTATTTCTCCTGTCTGGGATAGTGGCCAGTGATCATTTTAACACATTCCAGTCTCATAGAGGTTGCCAGTGTTTAGCCAACGTTTGCTGTTGGCATTGCCATTATGTCACAGATCACAGAATATTCTGAGTTGAAAGGGACCCACAAGGATCATCAAGTCCAGCTCTTAAGTGAATTGGCAATACAGAGATTGAACCCAAAACTGTGGTGTTATTAGCACCATGCTTAGACCAAGTGAGCCAATCTCAGGATCTGGCTCATGAAAGAGCTGAACAGACAGTTGTGGCTTACAGTTTATTACAGACAGTTGAATGCCAATTCCACACCTACAATCACTGCTGTGCTAAACTTTGCGGAACTGATAACTCAAATTAGGAGAGCACCCTACCCATGGAGGACAACTCAAATTGCAGGAGACACCCCTGAAAATGGGAGGAAGCATTTGCAACAGCAGTGGGCAAGCACTTCATGAACTAGAAGTTGAGACTCCTCTTGAGGAATGTCAAGGCCTAACATCATGAAAGACCAAAGAAATATTCACTATTCAACTCAACTGCATTTAAAGAGATGGAACCGAGAGATTCTGTGTGGGATAAAGGACTTTTGTCATTAGTCTGAACGATTAAACAACTTGAGCCACTAAGGGGTAATCTGTCCAGGCTAATGCTGCCGAGATTTGTATTGTTTTTTCATTCCAGGAATTATATCAGTAATGATACCAGCACACCTCCACTGAAGATCAAGTTAACCACCAAAGGACAGCTTATCCTTTGTAGAGGGATTCCTTATGGAACAGGGGCATATGATACTCCTGGAAAGATTGGACAACCCAGGGTTGCTGAGGAAAAGCCCCTGAACAGGCCCCTGGCTGCAGACAGCCCTGAGAGTCCTTCCAAGTTATGCACTGGTCGTCTCCCCCCGCTGATTAGAGGCTGTCTAGAGGGACTGGGTGTGAATCTTTGCAAAAGTAGATACAAGCTTGCATAGTTGTACAATAAAGGGAGAACGATGCTTAATCGTATCGGTGTACGTGTCGTTTATCCAGCCAGCTCTCCGGACTCGGTCCCTAACGCCTGGCGCCCGAGCAGGGAGTCGAGTGATCTTACTTGCTTAAATGCGGTTTGCTTCGCTTAAATGCGGTTTGCCTAAACACGGCTTGTTTCGCTTAAATGCGGTTCGCCTAAACACAGCAAGACTCCGAATCATGGCATGGACGGTGAGGAGCCTGGAGAGCTGGAGCAGGAGTGTCCCGTCAAAAAGCTGAGTGAAGCTGGAGACCGGAGCTCACGCGGCTGAGTGGGCCCCTGCAGGTAAGACAGCTATGGAGTATGAGGCTGCAACTCGTCTCCTAGCCAGTATCCTCTCTAAGAGAGGCGAGACTGTAAAAGATCGAGATCTCTATGCCTCACATTGGGCACCAGGCATTAGGGACCGAGTCTGGAGAGCTGGCTGGATAAATGACGCATACACCGATACGATTAAGCATTGTTCTCCCTTTATTGTACTGATGCCTTTTCCTGGTCTTAAAATCAAGAGGCATACACGGTTAGAAGGGGAAAAGGGATTTTACCTTGGTATTTATTTTAAGGATCCTTAGGTGTACACGTCCAGGTCATATGCATCGAGATGCACCCCGCCCAGTGTGTGTGTGTGTGTGTGTGTGTGTGTGTGTCCCCAACGTCGGGTATAACATTATAGTTTTTACTAATTAGCATATCTATCAAAGATTCCCCAATGAGAGGCTCAAGTGAGCCCCCCCTCCCCAAGGAACCTTCCCCTGGATGGTTCTATCTTGGTTTACAGAATGTGTTCTGGAGAGGACCTTGGGGTCTGGGGCACACTGATCCCTAGCTACGAAGCTTCTAAAATGTTTAGTCTCTTAGCTTGACAAACAAGTCCAAGAATGTAGGCAAAAAGCACTAAGAATACAGAAGCTGTAAAAAGGTATAACGGGTATAAAAGAAAAGGCAAAAATCTTCATGGCATCGGTACAACTATGCAAGCTTGTATCTACTTTTGCAAAGATTCACGCCCAGTCCCTCTAGACAGCCTCTAATCAGCGGGGGGAGACGACCAGTGCATAACTTGGAAGGACTCTCAGGGCTGTCTGCAGCCAGGGGCCAGTTCAGGGGGTTTTCCTCAGCAACCCTGGGTTGTCCAATCTTTCCTGGGGTATCATATGCCCCTGTTCCACAAGGAATCCCTCTACAATCCTTCTTGCAGGATTAATCATTGCCAGCAGGAACCAAATTTGGTTCACACATAAACAAGTTCAACCCACAGGGTGGAGTCACTCCTTTTATTAAAGCTATTAAGTATGGTAACAGTATATGCATTCTACATCACACATGCTTTTCAGTTGTGAGTGCAATTAATTGAATATGTCCAGGGATTTTACCCATTACCCAAATGTAGATAACACTTCCAATATTATGTCCAAGGATTCCTCCCACACAAAAGGTGCCACGACAGAGAGGTCTTTGCTGGCCTTTACCTCCCCTGGGCAGCCTCTCATCAGCACCTGAAACACTGGGGCTACATGCTTTCCTTCCTATGGAAAAGAACTGTCATTCTCATCCAGGAGCCCATCATTCAAATGTGAGTACCACCTTTGATATTATATATGCCCAAGGATTACTGTCATACAAAAGCTGCCAGGTCAGAAAGCTTTTGCTGATTTTACCCCGGTAGGGCAGCCTGTAATCTGCACCTAAACCACTGGGGCTACATGCTTTCCTTCCCATGGTAAAGCACTCTCATTTTCTTTTGGGAGCTCTGTTCATTGGAGGTAAAGGCCAGCAAGACCCATCTGCCCACATTTTGTGTGGGAGTGATCCTTGGATGTATTCAATATTGGAGGTGGTATCCAAATTTCAGTGGTGAGCTCCTTAAAGATGATTGAAGTAATTTTATAGGGTGTCCTGGGTTGCAGTGTGTTCTATTACTATCCTCATGAGCTGTTGAAACCAGGTGGGGCAGGGTTTCCTTTCCTCCCTCCGGACTATCTTCTGTTAATGAGCCCATCAATTCCTGGCCTCATGACTCATCATCCCATTGTGAGATGCTCCACTCAGAAGAAGGAAGCATTCCATCCTGGATATAATCTGAGATTCCAAACACCACAGACACCCTTTCTACTGGATTCCCAGAGGACAGGAGCTACATAAGCACCACTGGACCTTCGAGGAAGAGCAGCCCCTTTCTACAGGATCACTGCTTCAACAGAACCACATCCACCACTTCAGGAGGACGGCAGCCACCATCTTATCGGACTGCTACCGCCACCCTGACTATCAGGGTGTCAGGTTGTATCCTGACTCTGTCAGTTTAAAAAAGTGCTTTCTGCCTTTTTCTTCCTTTTTTCTTAATTTCCCTATTAAATTGTTATTCTGACTTGGTGCCTCCCATTGGTTTGTTTTCAAACTAGTACATAGGGGAAGGAAAAAAAACCTAGACCCAGAGTTCGAAGTGCAGATTACATGCTGCCCCACAGAGGTAAAATCCAGCAGCAGTTTTCTGACCTGACACATATTGTGTGGGAGCAATCCTTGGATATATTTAATATTGGAATGTTGTATGCAAAGTAAGGTGGTAGACTCCTGAAGAGGATTAAAGTGCTTTTTCATGGGAAGGAAAGAACATAACCCACTGTTTCTTGTGCAGATATGCTTCCCAGGGGAATTCAAGGCCACAAAGGCATTTCTGCCCTGGATCATTTTGTGTTAGATAATCATTGGAAGTATTCCATCTTGGAGAGTGGCTCCAGTGATGCAACTGTGCTCCTGAACATGAATGACAGTACCTTTCCTTGGGAAGGCACACACATAATCCTGCTGGTGGTATTCAGATGACTGCAAAGTGATCATAGAAGACAGCAACAGCTTTCTGTTCTCACATTTTTTGTGTGGGAGAAATCCTTAAGACATTCAGTATTGGAGCTTGAGTCCAAATGTCAGAACTTGGCCCCTGAATGTGAATGACAGTACCTTTCCTAGAAAAGTGAAACTCCTAGTCTTAATGTTGGTGCTACAGATGATCATCTGCCCAGTAGAGAGACATGCCAGCAAGACCTTTCTGTCCTGGAGCCTTTGTATGGGAGCAATCCTTGGACACACTCAGTATTGGAGGTTGTAAACAGAACTATGTGTTTGATTCCTGAAATGGAATGACAGTGCTTTTACAAGGGAAGGAAGGCAGCTAGCCACAGATTATAAAGTGGAGAGGGGAGGAAAATGCCAGCAAGACTTTTCTGCCCTAGTCTGTTCAGTGTGAGAGCAATCCCTGGACGTATTCAATACTGGAGCTCGGCTCCAAATGCCGTGTAGTGGTTTGGTCCAAAATACTCATTACTGTTTATCTTCTGTGAGATAAGAATTAGGAGAAACGCAAAGCAGGCACCAAACTTGAAAGAATATAAAGAAGTTTATTAACAGACCTAAAAGAGGGAAAAAAAATCCCCTCCTCCCCCCCCCACCTTCCTCCCTTCTCCCACTGACAATGGAAAAAGACAACCCTTAAGATGTTCAGTCTGTTTGCCACTTCCATAATAACCTTGTTCAGTCCATTTAGAAAGAGAAGTCTCTTCTTGCTCGTGCTATGAAAACATTATCGCAATGAGACAGCCGCCCACTTCCAAATATTGTTCAGTCCATTTAGGAAGAGGAGTCTCTCTGCTCGCATGTGAGTCCCTTCCCCCGACTTGGAGCTTTTCCCACAACTGCTTTCAAGGGTCCACTCTTGAAGTTTTTTTGGGGTACAATTTTAAGGTTGAGCCGTTCAGAAACAAAACCAGAGGCCCTTCTCCTTCCCTGGGAGCAAAGGGTCTTCCTCATCTTCATCGTTAGGACTGTCTCTGGGAGCATCTCTAGGGACTGAGGTTTTCTCCTTTCCCGTTTGGAGCAAAAGTCCTCATCTGGTCCATCTCTCCCTGTCCAAACTTCTCATGAAATTACAGCTGCGTCAGCATCTGCCTATCTCAGCGCAGGTGCTTTTGCTTACGAGTTGAACACTCCACCCCCCGTATCTTCATGAAATTACAACAGGATACTCTGATATATCATAGCTTCACAACAGAATTTCAGCTTTAAGCATCTCGACTCTTTCTCTTCCCTCAGGTTTTCAGCTCTTCACAGCAATAAAAGGGTTAATCTCATCTCAGCCTTGAAGCTGGAATGTTTCTTATCGCAGTGGAGAGGGGGGAGAGCCGAGCCACTCCGGCTGCCCACAGCGAGGCAGTGGGGGGGGGGTTCCACGGGTGGAACAGGTCCATCGGCTCCAGGATGGCCGTAGCCCAGCCTGGCCCGAGCAGGGCCTGGCCGGGCCCACGGGACCCCGCATGGGGCCCGCAGCCACCTGTCCCAGCACCGGAAACGAGAGAGAGCTTGGGGGGGGGTTTGTCTATTCTTAAATGTGGATCACAGAGGCGGTCACAATTTTAAGTGGCTTAGAGGATTGTCCATATTCAAACTGGCCGCTGATAGGTTCTATCAGGTCCCAGAGGAAGCTGTAAGCACCCCTTAGCAAGGACATCCCTTCCGGGACTATGCTTGCTAACCTATGACATGCCAGAACTAGGTTCTTCAGTGTGAATGACATTACCTACTCTTGTGAAGGGAAACACCTAGTCAGACTGATGGTGCTGCAGATGATCATCTGCCCAGGAAAGGAAAAGGCAAGCAAGGCCTATCTCTCCAGGCACCTATTCTGTTGGAGCAATTCTTGGATATATTCATTAGTAGAGGTGGTTTCCAAATTTCTCATATGTGCTCCTGAAAGGGAATGACACTGCTTTTCCTTGGAAAATAAATTACCTAGTCACAGTGTTTCAGGACAAAAATGTTTTGCTGGCCTTCACCTCTACCTGGCACGACGATCATCTGCAGCACCAACAGCAGGACTAGGTGTTTCTCCTCCCAAGAAAATGTGCTTTCATTCATTTTCTGAGCCCAACCTCCTAAATTTGTTGCCAAGCTCAAAATTTGGATCCATCCAAGGATTGCTCCCACACAAAATGTTCCAGGACAGAAAAGTCTTTATCTCCTCTGGGCAGCCTCCCATCTGCCCCTGAAACACTGGTTACCTGAGGCACCATGGGCCCACTGAGCCAGAAATAACACCCTTGTGTGGCCAGCCCAGACCCACCTGAGACACTTTAACCCTGGCAGCCCCATCCCCCTGTCCGTTGTTGCCCTGCTCTTCAGTGCCTGACCCTTGGGTACGTGAGCATCCACAGGAGGGACTTTCACAGCCAACTTCTCTGCCCAGGCAGCAATGTCTTGCCCCAGTCCAGCAGCCCAGGTGGGTTTCCCTCTGCACTGCCAATTGTCCTTTTTCCATCATTCCAGCCACCCCACAGAGCATTTCCCACCATCCCCAAGTCAGAGCAGAGGTAGAGTGTTGGCCACTACTCTCATTCAGCCATATCCAAAGCCAGCTAGATGACTTTAAGCTTTAAGCTCTGCAACCTGACTGGATCCACCTTGTCCTTCAGTAGCTTCCACAACTTGTCATGTAAGACTCCATACAGCAGCTTTTCATTTTTGATGCATCCCTACAGTATGTCAGGAACCATCAGTAAAGAGAGAGCGTCACTTTTCATTTTCTGGTAGCTGGGGCCTCCTCAGCATTTGTCACCTTCACCTCCTCCTCTTCTGATGATAGTCCACAATTTTTGCTTCTCGGCAATGACTTCCAAGATCCCTGGACTTTCCCTTTGAACATCCAGCCCAGCACTGGCAGTCAGGTTCCAGCGGAAGCTGTGCTTTGTTGCCAATCACTTCTGAAACAGATGGAACCTCCTCATAAGCTGCCAGTATCTGCAATGTGGTGTAGGGCATAGCTGGCCTCAGATCCTTTGTATCCCAGATTCAAGAACTATAGAGTTGTCCTCGAACTTCCCCAGATCCCTTCTGCCAGAGACTCCAGGATGGACCATTCTCCCTGGCTGCGGTGTGGAGCACATTTTCCACATCTTGTCCTGTCCTGGCTGGTCCAAGGGCTACTGGAGGAACAATCTTCTGTTAAATTTGTTCAAAAGCTTGTTGCTGTTAAGGACTCCACTTGAAATCAATCTTCATGTCACATGATAGAGAGGGTTTACAATCTGACTGTAACCTGGAGTATGCATCCTCCAAAATACCACAGTGCCAGGAAAGCCTGTGTTTCATTCCTGCTGGTCAGCAGGCACATGGCTGCTATTTTGTTGAGCACATCCACTGGAATCTGACAATGTTCATCTTGCTATTTTACTTCTAAAAACTGAATTTCCTGGGCAGGTCCCTTGCCCTTACTTTGTTTTACAGCAAAACCAGCCTTCAGGAGGATCTGGATTATCTTCTCCCCTTTCTCAAAAGCTTCCTTGTGGCAGTGCAGTTGGCTCCAGCCACTCTGTCTCCGGAGGAAAACTCAGACAACCAGCTGTGGTGGTCAGCAACCCAAGTTTAGCATGTAACTTTCAGTCATGGTGAGAACCCATGATTCCCTTGTTCTGCCTTTTTGCATGTTTTCCCCTGATTGGTTAATATTTTCCCCTCCCTGTTTCATGTATGAAGTTATGTATATTCATTTCCCTTCTTTAATATGTATTAGTTCTAGAAAGTTCTTTGTTCCTCGACACCCCATTGGATCCTTCCCTAAGTCCCTCCTATGTGTTGTTCCCATTGGTTCCCTTCCTGTCAATCCCGCCTGCTGAGATCCCTTTCCCCACCTATTTTGTACCCAGTATAAGATCCCTGGACCCTCCCACCAATTTGTCTCTTCATCCCTGTGTTTTCATGGGAATAAACCTGCATGGAACACATACGGAGAGCCCCCTTTCTTTCTTCTTTGCCTTCGCCTGCATGCCTGCTAAACAGCAACAGAAGGATACAGCCCCTTTTGGGTGAGGAGCTCTACCCCTTTTTCATTGTGTGATGGGCACTGAGTGCCGCCTTCCAGAGGGGTTTCAGCATTGACCTGGGCTTCTTTGTGTCAGCATGCGAAGGGTAAAACCCCCCTCTGCCAGCTCCCAGTGGCTATTAACTCTTCACTTCCTCTGCTGTGGCACCACTTTGCTCGCTTGGACTCCAGCTCATACTGAAGTTCCAGCATGGCAGCACTCCGTGACGGTGTGACTTTTTTCAGGCCGTGACAGTCCATTGTTTAGGCCATGACAGTCCACTGTCAGTGTCCACTCTCCACTGGACTCAGGCACGGGCGAGCAAGTCCTGCTGAGCACGCCCAGCCCTCCAGTTCATGGATCATCTCATGGATGGGGTCCTGAAGTCCCAGTCGGTGCCATGTTGCCAATGGGACACTTGTGCTGGCCATTGGTACCTGCTGTTCTTCAACCCTCAGAAGTCCCACAGCAGAAGGGTCCTCTGAAAGACCAAGCAAGGGATTCAGCTGTCTTAATTTCTTCTGTCTAATTCCACAGCAGCTCTCCCAAAGCCCAGTGATGTCCTTTTGGGTCCTTGAAATACCTCTATGAGGTGATCTATGCCAAGGATACATGGAGCGTCTAGGCCAATCACAGTGGAGTGTTTTTGCCCTTCATTCCCAGTCAGGAGCACTTCAGCTTCCAGTACAGTCCCTGTTGGGATCCCCCGTCATCCCAGAAACAGAGATGGATTCTGCCCCTACATATCTTGACGGCACCAGTGTCAAGTAAAGCCTTGTGCTCCTGGGGCCCTGCTGTGCCAGGCCATGGATCCACACAGTCCAAGAGATCCCACTGTCCTTTTTCCGCACCTGGCTGGAGCCAGGACCCCTCTAGTTCTGGTCACAGTACTCATTGGTCAGTGCTTGTAAACATGACCTGGAGGTCCCTTCAGGAGGATCAGAGGTAACATCAGCCCTTCAATTCTGCCTGAGGACTTGCCCACTGGAAACTGGAGTGCCATTTTTCCTTGAAGAGTTTTCTGCTTGGGAGGCCCTTGTGAGACCCCTGTGAGACACTCATGAGACTTCTGTGTGAGAGAGACCCCTGTGTGAGACACCTCAGGTGCCCTCCAGCTACCCTCAGCACTTACCAGAGGGTATAAGCCCCAAGGAAGGGGAGGTAGAAGCAGTGGTACTCAGGGACAATGGTGACAGTGATGGCGATGGCATCACCGAACCAGCCGAAGACCCTGAACTGCAGCACAATGAGCCCATACCCAGCAGGTGACTTGTAAGTGTACACCACCTGACCAGGGTCAAAAACTGCCTCTCCTCCCCCAGAAATAAACCCCACAAACCCAAACACCATCCAAATACCCCATACCCCTGCAAATGCCCCCCATATTCCCCAAATACAGGTGGGCATGGGGGTCTCATGTGAACCTCACAATTATAAAGCACCTGATGTGGGGTCAAAGAACTGCCCCCCTCCCCCCCCCCCAAAAAAAAATTACTTCCTTGTGGTCAAAGAACTGCCCCTGCATCCCAAAATACCCCCCAAATACCCACATATCCTCCCCAAACTGCAGAAATACAGGTGGGCATGGAGGGTCTCACCTGGGCCATGTAGGTGAGCAGGGTGATGTGGGTGATGCTGTGCAGGGTCATGTACACAGAGAGCTGGACAGAGCTCCCCAGTCTGATGTGGCCCGAGGGCACAAACGCTGTGGGCACCCCATAGAGACCCCCAAACCTACCCCATAGACCCCTCCAAATGCTTTATAGGGACCCCGACTGCCCCACAGTGACCCACAGCTGCCCCCTGTGCCTCCCAGCCTTTACCCTAACCCTAACCCATACCCGCCTTGGTACCTGTAATGGAAAAGGACTTGCCCAGCAGGATGAGCATGAGGAAGATGAGGAAGCTGATGGGAGAGGCATGGGGAGGGCTGGGCACCCCCCTTCATCACACCCCCCACACGAGGGTCTGTGCACCCCATGTGTGTCACATCCCCCACATGAGGATCTGTGTCCACCCCCATACCTCCTGTACTCCCCAAAGCCCCTCATCACCTTCCATGACCTCAAAGTGCCCTTGTGCCCCCCCATAACCCCTATACTTCCCTGTGAAAGCTCCCCCAAGCCCACCCAGAACCCCCAGCCCCCCCAAATCCCAATATGCTCCTTGGACCTCGACACTTCCCAATCCCTGAAAACCCCCCAAATCCCAATATAACTTCCCCAGACCCCTGTAGATACAAAAATGCTGCTAGCAAGGATTTTCTTGCTATTTTCTAAGCCTGTGAGAGACTTTTCTCTCTCACAGAAGAGGTAGCAGAGTTATGTAAACAACCAAGCCACCTGCAACCTTGAAAAGTCTTGTTTACGGTACAGTAGAAAAATATTTTGACAATGGATGTTTTAGGATTTTAGCCAATCACCCCCAAGGGGTGGCTGGTCCTTTGTCCAATTAGACTATGAAGAAAAAAGTCTATAAAAGAGTTTGTAAAATAATTAAATGAATAAATCTTGCTGCACAATTCCTGCCTGCTGGATCTTCTCTCCTCCTCCTCCCTATGGCTGCGGGACACGGTGATATACCCTAGGGCCCAGGCCAGCGGTAACAGACCCCGATGCTCCCCAGTCCCCGCAGCTGCCCCTGGCCCCAGCAAGCTGTAGCGGGTTGAGTTTGATACGGGCAGAAACACCAATTAAGTGTAGTGGTTTTGGTTCAAAATATTCATTACTTACTTATTTTCCTTCTGTGAGATAAGAATTAGGAGAAAGCAAAGCAGGCACAAACCTTAAACAGTTGCAGTACAATGAAAGAGTTTTAGTACTAATAGAATTAAAAGTAAAGAGAAAATAACAAGAAATTAAAGCAACCCCTCCCCCTCCCCCCCCTTTTCCAGCACTTCTCTCCTTTTACCCAGCTCGCACAAAGGATAACAGAACATGGGATGTTAGTCAGTGTTCCAGTTCTTGAAAAGTCTCTCTCTTATGCTTCAGGAAAAAAGGGGTTTCTTCAGTTGCACGTGGTTCCCAAACTGCCACTAACAGCAGACCCGCCCGGAAACAATCAAATCTGCTGTGGTATTAAGCATCTCTTCCATGAAAAAATCTCACAGTTCCTTCACACTGCAAAACATGGGCCATCACATGGGGTTATTAATCTTTTTAAGGATAAGTTATTTTGGCCTGCACACAAAGGCTTTTCTTTGCCACAAGTCTCTAACAGCCTCTCATTACTTCTATATAGCCTGGCATAGGCACTCTTCACAATCTTCACAGGCCACACGCGGATTCTCCATCCCCCCATGTACTTCAAATGGATTAAAGAGACAAACAGTTTGTGGTATTACAGTTTCTTACCACGGCATGCAAGAAGGTTTTTAAGCTGCGCACCAGAATCACGGCACCGCCCTCTTTTCTCCCGTCGCCATTTCCAGCTCCGTCCCACAGGACTCACTTCTCTTTCTCTCTGACTCTGAAGCCGCCATGTTGAAGGGTGTTCTCGTTCAGGCTTTACGGTGGGGAAAGCCTCGCTCCCTCTGTGCTGCTGGCTGCATGGTGTCCTCTTCAGTTCAGCACGAAGTGTGCTGGCTGCAGACAGGAGGCTCCGCCAGCGCCCGCTGGCTCCGCCGGCTCCACAAGGAGAGGAGAGGGACCCGCCTGTCCCCAGAAGCCGCGCTGGATGGGTTTAGCTGTGAGCAGTCCATGGCTGGTTTTAGCTGCCTGCGGCTCTGGGACAGTCCCCCCGCAGTGATCCAGGGTCTGTGCCGCAGTGTTGGGAAAGGGGGGAAGGGGCAGTGGCCCCGGCCCAGCCCGGCGGGGCCTGGAGGCTCGGAGCCCCCCCACCTTCCAGCAGGCGAGCTCGGACAAAAGGGAAATCCCGCCTTTCCGTGCGGTTTAAATATGTAAATTGTGAGAAGCGTCATTGGTCTAAAAGACTGTCCATCAACTCAGGTTCAACCCAATACACAAGCCTGCCCATAGCCCCCCAAGCTCCCCTTCATGCTCCATGCTGGCAGCCACCTTGAGCATCTTGTAGGTGGTGTGGAGTAGCTGCCATCCCTAGAATAGGTCTTGGGGGGTTGTAGGGGTCAGCACAGAATCTCTCAAAGCACAGGCTCCCCCCAGCCCCCCCTTGAAGCTCAGAGTTCCCCCCAGTCCCTCACTGATGAATAAGGTGAGGATGACAATGAAGATGAAGGTGATGTCTGTCTCCAGGATGCCTGGGGAAGGTGGGGGGTGGGGTGAGAAGGGGTTCATCCCATGAGGCCCCCAATACCCACCAGGGTCTGCCCACCACAGACGCCCCCTGCATTGCAGCCCCACCATCAGTCCCAAGGTACCCCAAACCCCTCAGGTTCCCCAGACCTCAATAACCTCCAATATATCCCCCAATACTGATGCATCCCAATCCTTCCAGGCCCCCAACCCAATAAAGCCCTCCAGACCCTCATATACGTCCTATCTCAATGCACCCCAATCCCTGCAGCCCCCCAGACCACCATAACTCCCAATATACCCCCAGACCCCAATGTACCCTAATCCCGTCAGCCCCCCCAGACCCTGAAGACCCCCCAGAGCCCAATAAACCCCCGAGACCCCATAACCCCCAATATACCCTGATCTCGATGCACGGCAGCCCCCCTCCCACTGCCTTTCCCCCCCGGCTGTGGCCACACTGAACTCCTCGGCCGAGAAGTGCCGCATCCGGAAAGAATCCCCGTTGGTCAGCACTATCTCGTACTCCAGCTCCAGCCCATCGCCCTGGGGGGCAGGGGCTTCCCGGGAGGCACATGGGGGGTACTCCCCCTGCATTTGCTGAGGGCTACGTACCACCAGCGCTCGTGCACGGAGCGGAAGCGGCGGCCGCTGCATAGCACAGTCCCTGCAGCCCCCCCAAATCCCCCGAGCCTGCTCATAATCCCCCCAGACCCAATTGTGCCCCCCCGTCTCGATGCACCCCTACCCGCCAGCCCCCCAGGCCCGATAGGGCCCACCCTGAGTGCTGGCCCTGCCCCCACGGACCACGCCCCTGGCGGGGCCACATTCCGTGTAGGCCACGCCCGCATGCCAGGCCCCGCCCCCTGCGCCTCATCGGGGCAGCGCCTCTGTCCTGTTACAACCCAATACAGACCAGTATGGCCCAGTATGGCCCAGTATGGCCCACTGTCACCCAGCACAGTCCAGTATAACTCAGTACAACCCAGCAGAACCCAGTATAGACCAATTTAGTTCAGTATAGCCCAGTATAAGAGACTATAATCCAGTACACCTCAGTATTTCCCCCGAAGGAACCAAAACCAGGTGGTTCAGTCTGCGGAAGGGGAAGAGGAACAAAGAGCAGCACGTGGCAGCGGGGCCAGTGGGGGGGTGGGGGGGGGGGGGGGCAGAGGCCTGGGTGTCCCAGGGACCCCCCAGACTTTGCGGGGCTGCACCGGGGGGTGACCCAGCTGTGCGGCCTCGTACTCTTGCCAGCCGCCCGGGGACCCCTAAATCCGTCCATGCAGGATTTGTGTCACCACTCCCCCACCCACGTCACAGGGAGGCGGGTGGGACAGTGGTGACACAAAGCGATACCCCAGACTTCCCTTTTCTAACCTCAAAATCGCCCAAAGCAGAGGCAGTGGCACGGTGGGAACCTGATGGGGAGGTGGAGGTCCCTAAAACCCCTTGGGACTGGGGGCAAGGGGTCCTTGGGGTGTGTGGAGGTTCTTTGGCCCTGATGGGGGTCATGGGAGTGGGTGGGGGGTCTCTGGGCCCTGAACGGCATCCCTGGAGTGCATGTGTGGGTCGCTGAGGTGTGGATGAAGGGTCCTTGGACCCTGAATGGGGATCCTGGCATTCTGGTGAGGTTCTCTGGGGTGTGGATGAGGGGTCCCTGGGCCTTGAGTGGGGATCCTGGCATTCTGGTGGGGGTCTCTGGGGTGTGGATGAGGGGTCCCTGGGCCCTGAGCGGGGTCTCTGGGATGGTGGTGGGGTCCCTGGGTTGCAAGGGGGATCCCTAGGCTGACGTGGGGAGAGTCCCTGAGCCCAAAGTGTGGTCCCTGGGCCTCAAAGGGGGTCTCTGGCATACCAAGGACATGCCTCATCCTACTCTCTCCCCCACTGCATCCAGGATCTTCCCAGAGTGTGTCAGGATGTGCACCCCGCTGCTGGTGATGCTGGTGACATTGGTGATGGTGCCTGGAGGGGTCTTTCCCTATGGCTTCCGCAACTGCATCCAGGCGCCATGGGACCCTGGGCTGTTCCGCTGCATCCAGCGCTTCCTGAGCACCGTGGAGGCTGCAGTGGGTGACCTCCCCTCCACTGCCACATCCCTCAACCTCTCCGTCAACACCTTGCGCCAGGTGCCCCCCGGTGCCTTTGCCCACCTGCCGTGGCTCTATACCCTTGATTTGACCCACAACCAGCTGGAACTCCTGGCCCCAGGGGCTTTCTGGGGGCTGTCAGCACTGGCCCACCTAGACCTGGCCCACAACAACATGTCTGTGCTGGCCACAGGTGTGTTCATTGGGCTGGGTAATCTGAGCACACTGCGGCTGGACCACAACCCACTGCAGAAGGTGGCCCCCACGGCTTTCTGGCCTCTGGCCACACTCAGCATGCTCTGGCTTCGGGGCGGCTGGCTCAGTGCGCTGGAGCCTGTGGCCATGGCCGTGGGGCATCTGACACACCTGGACCTGCTCGACCTGTGTGGCAACATGCTGTCGACACTGGGCCCAGGGCTGCCGCCCACGCTGAGGGTCCTGCACCTCTGCAACAACTCCCTAGGAGCTCTTTCAGGGGCAACCCCTGGGGTGATGCCCCCAGGGCTGCGTGTGCTCGACCTGTCCTACAACAACATCTCGGACCCTGCACCGCTCGCTCACCTGTGCCTGCACAACCTGACACACCTGTACCTGGCTGGGAACCCACTGGACGTGGAGCAGCTGCTGCACATGGCTGGAGTCTCCCCACGCCATGTGGACGTGTCAGGGCTGCAGGTGGGCAAAAGGGGCTTGGAGTACCTGTGCCAGCAGCTGACAGGGCCACGGCTGCAGAGGCTGCGGCTGCAGCATGTGGGGCTCACAGCAATGCCCGATGGAGCTCTGGCCAAGTGTCCGGTGCTGAGCGCCCTGGACGTGTCTGGCAACCGGCTGCGGCACTTGGGCTGCGTAGGGCGGCTGCTGACCCAGGCGCAGCGCGCAGCACTGGGCGAGCTGGTGGCTGAGCACAACCTGCTGCAGCGGCTGCCATCGTGCCATGGGGACCCCGGTTCTGCACCAGCTCCACAATGTGTCCCTGCGCTTCAACCGCATCCTAGTGGCTGGTGCGGGTGCCTTTGATAATGCACCAGCGCTGCGGCAGCTGCGGCTGGACGTGAATGGGCTGGCACGGCTGGACCGCGCAGCGCTGCGTGGACTCCACGACCTGCGGCACCTGCGCCTTGACAACAACCTGCTCACCGACCTCCTGCCCGGCTCCTTTGCTGACCTGCACCAGCTGGAAGACCTCAACCTGCGCAACAACCGAGTGGCTGTGCTCTTCCCTGGTGCCTTCAAGGGGCTTGACCACCTGCAGACCCTTGACCTGGGTGGGAACAACCTGCGGCACTTGGCAGCCATGGCGTTCCAGGGCCTCCCGCGGCTTTACCGGCTCTACCTGGACCGCAACCGGCTGCTGGAGGTGAGCGCGGCAGCATTCCAGCCGGTGCAGGTGACACTGGGCGTGCTGGACCTGCGCGCCAACGCGCTGCGCTACCTGAGCCGACACCTGCGGCAGCCGCCACCTTTCCGCTACCTGCAGAACCTCTATGACCTGAAGCTGCAGGCACAGCAGCCCTATGGGATGCGCG
Source organism: Corvus cornix cornix (assembly GCF_000738735.6). Taxonomy (NCBI): domain Eukaryota; kingdom Metazoa; phylum Chordata; class Aves; order Passeriformes; family Corvidae; genus Corvus; species Corvus cornix. The sequence continues at coordinate 52,880 of NW_024108683.1, forward strand.
TGGTGCCGCAACGCTTCTTCCAGGGCCTCAGTGCCTTGCGCTCGCTCTACCTGTCACAGAATTCACTCTCGGCCATCCCCGCCGATGCCTTCGATGACCTGGCGCAGCTGCAGTACCTGACACTGGCTGACAGCAATGGCGGGATGGGCCACCTGCCCGCCGGCATCTTCAAGAACCTGAGCCAACTGCGCAGCTTGAACCTGGAGAGTGCAGGATTGCGCAGCCTCGGCCCTGAGGTCTTTGGCAACCTGACGCAACTGAAGGAGCTGCGCCTGGCCAAAAACGAGCTGCGTGCACTGGATATGACTCTGGCCACGTGCCTGCCCGCCCTGCGCTACCTGGACCTGCGCAAGTGCCCGCTGAGTTGCAGCTGTGCCAATGCCTGGCTGCCTGGCTGGCTGGCACGTGGGCCCGTGCAGGTGGTCTACCTGTATAACTACACCTGTGGCGAGACGGGTGGCGCCTCCGCATACCTGCACTGCTTTGACACGCGTGTGTGCTACCTGGGTATGGGGCTGTACCTGTTTGCAGGGACAGCACCGGCTGTGCTGCTGCTGCTGGTGCTGCCACTGCTGCACCACCGTGGGTACTGGCGGCTGCGCTACCAGCTGTTCCTGCTGCATGCATGGGCACGCGGGCGCTGGCGGCGGGAGCAGCGGCACTACACCTACGACACCTTTGTGTCCTACAACTCCGGGGATGAGCGGTGGGTGCTGGAGGAGCTGGTGCCTGAGCTGGAGCGCGGAGCCCTGCGTCTCTGCCTGCACCACCGTGACTTTCGCCCTGGCCGCGCCATAGTGGACAACATTGTGGACGCTGTGTACAACAGCCGGCACACGGTGTGCGTGGTGAGCCGTGGGTACCTACGCAGCGAGTGGTGCTCACTGGAGATCCAGATGGCCAGCTATCGCCTCTTTGATGAGCTGCGCGATGTCCTTGTCCTCGTGTTCCTCGAGGACATCCCTGAGGCTGAGCTCTCAGCCTTCCACCACATGCGTCGTGTGCTGCTGCGGCGCACACACCTGCGTTGGCCCCCGGAGCCCCCTGCACAGCCCCTGTTCTGGGCAAAGCTCAGGTGTGCCCTGAGTGGGGGAGACGAGGAGGAGGAGGAGAGGGAGAGGGGGGGCAGGGAGGAAGAGTGCCCTGGTGCATCTGGGAGCCCTGGGGAAGTTCTCCCTCAGGAAAGCAACTTTCTGGCCCAAAATCACCATTTTTTATCTGGGGAAGGTGCCCTGTGGAGTGGGAATGATGGCAGCAAGGAGGAAGAGGAGAAGGAGGAGAAGAAGAGGGGGGGCAAGGAGAGAGGTTGCCCTGAGATGACTGGGACCCCTGTGAAGGTTGCCTCTCAGAAAAGCAGTTTTCTGCCCCAAAATCACCAGCTTTTCTCTTGGGAATGTGCTCTGGACAGTGGGGATGAAGGTAACAAGAGGGAGAAGGAGGAGGAGAAGGAGGAAGAGGAGGAGGAGGAGAAGGAGGAGGAGGAGAAGGGGGAGGAGGAGGAGGAGGAGGGGGAGAAAGATTGTGGGGATAGAGAGCAGCTGCTCTAGAGTGGCCTCACCTTAGTGTAATGGGGATCCCTGGGGACATTCCTATTAAAAAATGCCCTAGGGTATATTACCATGTCCCGCAGCCGTAGGGAGGTGGAGAGAAAATCCAGCAGGCAGGAACTGTGCAGCAAGATTTATTCATTTAATTATTTTACAAACTCTTTTATAGACTTTTTTCTTCATAGTCTAATTGGACAAAGGATCAGCCACCCCTTGGGGTGATTGGCTAAAATCCTAAAACATCCATTGTCAAAATATTTTTCTACTGTACCATAAACAAGACTTTTCAAGGTTGCAGGTGGCTTGGTTGTTTACATAACTCTGCTACCTCTTCTGTGAGAGAGAAAAGTCTCTCACAGGCTTAGAAAATAGCAAGAAAATCCTTGCTAGCAGCAGTTTTGTATCCACACATTCCCAATTAAAAAAAATGGGTTTGTCCCAAAATCCCTGGTTGTCCTCTGAGAAATGAGCAGTTGGGATGACAGTAATGAGGAAAAAGGGAAGGAGGAGGAGGTGATAAGATTGATCCAGAGTTAACTCATGTAAGCACATAACATAACTGTTGGGAGACAGCAAATGTTAATTACAAAACCTAAGCAGCAGGATTCACCTTCATCTTGTCAAGATAAGAGGAACAAGAATTTACTTGAAACCAGCACAGAGATCGCTGAATCATCCAGTGAAGAACTGCGCATACTCCAGAAAGAAAGATAAAAAGTGCATTGTGATGAAGACTACTGATCTTCATCAGAAAGACCCCCGAGGAAGAAGAGGAGCCTTCCTCAGTGCGACCACCAGGACACACCATGCATGTGTGGCACATATGCTAATGATATTAATGACTTCCCAGAACTAATTTCTGTAACCACTCCTATCCCAAGGAATGTGATGACTATTCATGAATTTTACCCATAATACAGTGTTGTAGTAAGTGCCGTGTGTGTGTATTAGGAGGAGCGATCCCCCACGCACTTGGCGCTGAATAAAGCAAATACCCACTTCTTGGACTCTGTCTCTGAAGTGTCTCTTGGCCCAGTTTGGGGAGATTCAGAGGAAAAGAGGGAGCAAGGTGGACCTCAATGTTCAAATGCAGCAAATGCTTCATCACTCAGTTCCTTTTCCCGGTGTTTGCAGACACGTGGGAGCTGCAGCTTTTGCACGTCCGGCTCTTCCTGGGCACATGCTGCTGGAGCTCAATCAGCTGCTTCTGCCCATAGCGGCACCCTGAGGGTGGGGAAGTTCCAGTGGGATACGGGAGGCACCCACCAATCCATCCCGCCATGTACTGTCCTGGCCCCCTACTCAGCAGCTCCCAGGCAGGTCCCTGTCTCGCTCCCGCCTGAGCCTCACCAGCAGCAGGATATGCCTGGCTTGGCTAGCGAACCAAAGCGTGCTGCAGGTGTCCGGGCCGACCAGCCCGGCAGGCTCATGGCCGTGATCACAGGGCTGTGGCAACTGCGGCCCAGAGAGTCCTTCCGCAAGCGCATCAGCTGCTGCCCCAGAGCAGGACGTGGCTCTGCCTGCTCTGTCCCGAGAGACTGAAGCTCCGCTCAGCTCTCGGCCCTGGGGTGGTCGGGGATGTCCCACCCGGGCCTGTCCCCGGACAGGCAGAGCCCGGCAGTGCCAGACCGGAACAACCTTCCCTTACCTCTGGCCAGCGGGCGGATGACGCTGTCGAGGGCCAGCAGTGAGCGATTGATGCTGGTCCCTCCCACAGCCCCTCTCCCTGTTTTCTCCCTGTTTTCTCCCAGTCCTTGGTGACCCAGGCTCACTCCAAGCCCGCCAGGTCAGTCAGGCTCACCTTGGCCACATGCAGATTCCCAGCAAAGCCAACAGCGGGGTCGGTCCCACTGCTTCACCTGGATCTGTGAGGGCAGAGATGGCTGAAGCTACGGTTGCTCCACACGCCCTTGGGGAGGCTGGTTGGAGCAGCAGCACTAGCCGGACCAGGGCTCCATGTTTCCCATGGGATGGGCCAGTGGATCATGCTGTGTTGTAAACAGATATAGGGAGTTGGGCTTCATAATTGAGAGGTTGATAAGTTTGTTGGTTTCTGCACATGTTAATAAGGGCATTAATTGGGGAAACAAGTTTGTTGTAATGGAAGTTAATGTGTTGTATTGTATTATTAGAGGTTTGTCAGAGAAGTTTCTGGACTTTGTTAAAAGGGGAGTGGCATGGGTGCCAATCATCATTAGCATAAGGGGAGCAAGAGGCAAACCCCATTGGATCATCCTGACCCAATCAGACGAACCCTGGATACCAACGAGCCTACTGGAACAGACTAAAGGGGAGGGGTCCAGGGAGGGGCCATCCCCAGCTGTGGGGTATAAAATGTATCTCCCCAGTCCTGTGGGCGTGCCTCTGGCCATACCCTACGAGGGTTTAAGCACCCGGTGCTGCTCCTTTGTTTTGTAGACAGGCAAATCGACATTTTGGGTCTCCAGTTGTTAACTTTATAATTCTATAATAAATTCCCTGTTCTTACATAATTGGCTCAGTCGTTTGTATCACGCTGGAGGATGGGGCAGGAGTAGGAGAGGAACCTGGCACACTGTGAGGATGAGCCAAACACCTGGAGATGACACAAAGAGCAAAGCCAGGGAAAGGATCTGGCAGGAAGGGACAGAGTTATGGAAAAGAATCAACAGCTCCCATGTTCAGTGGTGGAGACTGGTACAGCTGGTCACCTTTCCAAGGGCCTGGAAAAGCATCCAGACACCTGGATTACTGCCCTGCAAGCAGCAACGGGTGAGGCACTAGGTTCAGGCTGAAGTGATAACCAGAGCCTCCATCTGCCCAGGCAGTTGTGACAGCCCTGCAAAATCAGGGAAGTACATGGCTGGAATTGAAATCCACTGGCAAATTTGCACCAAGAAACCAGGGAGCACTTTGACAGAGTCCTGGAGTGTGTCATTGCCGGCTTAGCGCTGAGGGGGACAGCCCTGGGATGTTGGTCCCAGCAGCTTCCTAGCTCCATTTCCAGCACTGATCAGAGCAGTACCACTGCCAGCAGCACTCACCTGGATGATGGCATGGGAGTGGGAGGAGGTGGCACTGGCCTTGGTGTGATGCTGCGCTGGTTTTTACTGCCCTTGACCAACATCTCCAGGATCTGCTCTGGTGATGTGGGCTGGGAGAGAATGGGCACAGAGATCAGCATCCCAGATGCGGCACCTAGACACCTCGACACCAAGCAGCCCCAGGCACTCAGGCTGAGGCATCCTGCAGCTCTGCAGGTCCTGTGACAGCTTGGGATCACATCTGCTGCCAGCCAGGAGCTGTGCAGGTGGCACCTTGGGATCTCCACACCGCCTGTGTCCCCAGGACAGGAGAGAGAGGAGTGGAGGGGGAGAGGAGGGAAGGGGAGCTTCCTGCAGCAGCCCCTGTGCCAGGGGTCACTCCCAGGCTGGGCTGGGATGCGACAAAGCTCATCGGGGAGCCCTCCCTGCTCCCCTTCATGGCAATTTTTCTCCCTGTTTCAGCCTCTTCAATGCAGCAGAGACAAAAGGAGTTCCCACACCAGCACTGCTCTGATGCAGAGGTCACCCTTGAACCTTCCCCAGAATAAGCTGATAGCCCCATTCCCACATCTCTCCCCATGAGGTGTTTCTGCTTCCAGACCTTCTCATTCCTCTTGTTTGCATCCATCTTCCAACACCCCTTTGAAGCCTCCCCACCAGCACAGCTGTCCTAGTTTCAGCCAAGACAGAGTTGCTAAAAGAGTTAATTTTTTTTTTAGCCCTTCAAACATTGGGATCTCCATTTAGCAAAGGCCACCTGGTCAGTTAATATCTGAGGCTCTACCAATCGAGCTGGCCCTGCCCAATCAAAACATCCATGTACTGGAGAAGGGGATAAATTTCCCGCGGTGTGTATGAGAAATGGGTTAGGGAAAACTGCTTGGATCAGTCCTGCCTTTAGCAGAGGCAAACCCATCCATGGGATTGTCTTTGCTCAAGGACCTTGGTGCACTTTGTGGGTAATACAGGAGGATTTGACTTTGGGTGAGAGCAGTCTGTGATGTTGACTTGTATAACACTGGGTGCTGAATGACACGCCGCTGTGTGCCGTAAGTCCCATAGCCAATGAGGATGGACTGCTCCAGATATACCAGCTCCTGATGCTGCAGCCAGCCAACAGCACAGCAGCCCTCCTGCCCTGGGAAACATCAAGGATGGACAGAATCCACAGCCATGGACTAAATGAACTCAGCAGACATCTTGGAGGCCCAGCCCTTCACAATGGAAATTATATCTGTGCTGGTATATATGTATATGTGTATGTGTATGTATATGTATGTGTATGTGTATGTTTACATGTATTTAGTGGAAAGGTATAGGATCTGGGCATGAGTAGATGGTATAGAAAGAGGGTTGGTTAGGGCTTTAATGTTTTCTGTACCACCTCACCTTTTTGTCAGGGGTGGAGGAAAGGGACTCTCTCTGGCCTCTAAGAAGAAGGGCATGGCTTCTGGATGAAAAACATTATGGAATTTTCCACCATTGTTCATTGGCTTGGGGTCCACATTGAGCATTTTTGCATGTGAGGTACCGTTTTTTTCCTTTTCTTATTAATATTGTTGCTGTTACTGTTTGTTTTCTTATCGCACTGCTGTTTGCATCAAATATTTCTTATCTCAACCTGTGATTTTTACCTTTTGTGCCTCCAATTCTTAACTCTATCCTGCCGGAGCAGGAAGGGAAAGGCAAAGGGGGGAGCGAGCAAGCGCCATCTGGTTTGGGAGAGTCTCGGTGGGGGGCACTGAATTGGGGAGTTCCTAAACCATGACAGTTGCAAAGCAATCTGGAATTCCATGGCCCAAGCCAATAGCAACAGATCCTAGAGCAGGTTTCCATGGTGTTAGAATCCGGTTTAAACACAGAAGAGCAGAGGAAATGCGAATTCAGCGGATCGAGCCCAGAAAGGCTTGAAATGTACCCAAAAAACATGATTAAAACCAAACGAGGTTAGATGCTGGTGCCAAAAAAATAATATATTTTATTTAGCAGTAAAAGAAGCAAAAAGAAAGAAAGAGAAAAGAAAGAAAAGAGGAGATAGAGAAAGAAGTGTGCGTGGGGGGTGGGGGGACAGGGAGAGAGTGATGGGTTAGGTAGAAACATATCACCCTTCTGGGGTTCCCAACGACATCTTGTTGCTCCCCTCCATCTGGTCTTGGTGAGGGTCCCCCACTGCCGCTGTGCTGCTATGCCACACCACACCACACCGAAAAGTATAGAATCCAGTGTATTAATGTACATTTTGGGCAGGTGGGAACGCCCATGTGCCTCCCTTGCAGGGGGCCAGTCTGACACTGTCCCTTGCAGCACTGTGGATCTGTTGCATCCTCTCTGGTGCAGGGTCTGGGGACCCCTTTGGGGGAGGCCTTTGATGGGCCATGTCACCCCCTCTGTCCTTCATGTGGATGCAGCTTCTCCTGGGGAGAAGGGGCCCCACAGCTGAGCTCCTCTGCACAGCAGAGGATGGGCATTGACTGCCTCTCACCAGAGGCTTTTTCATCACACACCCAAACCCTGTCTCCCCCTCACCCTTTGGTTCGAGGGTCTGTGTGAG